>NC_056744.1:756372062-756437062 GCF_019279795.1 Protopterus annectens
ACACTGCCATCACCATGCTTCACCGTGGGGATGGTGTTGTTGTGGTGATGTGCAGTGGTGTTATTGCACCAAACACATCTGTCAGAATTGTGGGGAAAGAGTTCAGCCATGGTCCCATATTACCATAACACATTTTCAATCTTGCTTCTTGGAGACCTGAAGTATTGTTTTCAGAATTTCACCAGGCTTGGATATTGTTTGGTGTGAGGGACTTCTTCCATCTTCCAACCCTATCCTATAGGCAGGACATAATGAGACCATAGAAGATTGTTGTGACATGTTGTACACACCCAGCACTTGATGGAGATTCCTGCTACTCCTTCACTGTTGCTGTAGGGCTCCTGGCAGCCTCCCTGGCCAGTTTTTGTCTTGTATTCTCATAGACATTGGTGGGATGTCCACTCCTTCGCAATGTCACTGTAGCCCTATATTTCACCACCTTTTGATGACTGGCTGCACTGTCTTCCATGGTATCTGCAATGCTGTGGAAATGTTTTGGTACCCTTCTCCAGGATGATACCTCTCAAACATGTGGTCCCTTAGCAGCTTCATCAGCTCTATGTGAACCATGGCTGTTGCTGTAGCAGGCAACTGGGTATATGTTAGGATAATCCTGGTAGGACAGCTGATCGTTATTTGCTGTTAATCAGAGTCTCTGTAATTGATGTCAGGTGCGTACCCAATAAGATGTACTGCTGTAGTTATATCAAAAGCTGCCTCAACACAGTACTAGCTTCAGCTTGTGCACATATATGCATCTAGGTTGTTGTACTATTGTTATGTGTTATTATTATTCCCCTAACAGATTTGTTTGCTTTACAATTGAAATGTGCAGGTTATAGGTCACATGAAAGGTTGGCAGTATTTTGGACTTGTCTACTGTGCTCTCATTTTTTGTATATCAGAAATACCTGGTATTCTAACAGATGTGTACACCATTTATATGCACTGTATTCCGCTAATTTATACAATATGACCCTAGTTTTGGGCCTTTGTCCCCCCATTTTGTCAGTCTTTGTCCAGATGTCCAGCAATGACAGGTTGTGAGGTATGCTACAGATATATGACATCTCCTGCAAATAGACCCCTGTGATAACCACCATGATGCAATGCAGTAAACACCACCACAAGTGAACATGCAGATATTGTCAAATGGCTGAGTGTAACAGTTGTGTGCATGGTCACATGCATTAACTTTAGAATCTCTGGGGTACTAGTGAGCCACAACAGGAAAATCCCATACTTAATGGCTTCAGATGACTGTCCCATGTGCAGACCAGAGGGACCTATGTAGTTGTGAGGAAGAGGTATTGTCAGCAGATTCACATTAGGCATCAGTACAAGATGAACGCTACATTTCTGCACAGGTACAGTACACACTATGATATTACACAATTTGCTGTCCTTCACCATAGATGTGCACTTGTGTACATTACTACACCCCACCCATTAATCCATTTTGCACTGACATATGGATCTAGAGTCTCTATAGAAGACAGTTTAAATGCTACCTCATTACATTGATGTGCACTTTGGCCTTACTTGGATGCGCCTCACCTGTTGCCTGGGTGCCACCCAACTCCCATGACTGGTGTTTCCCACGTTTGAGTTTGTGTGGAGGCTACCCCAAGGTTGGCAAGGAGCTTCTCTGTCTCCATAAGGGGGGGACTGTGTGGCTGGCCCCCCACCTGTAGCAGTATGGTTCCTCACTACAGCAGCAGTCCTTTGCCGGGCATGACACATCAGGTCAGTTGCTCTATGCCTGACCTGATCGTATGTGCATCTATGGTGGCCCAAGACATTCACTCTGTGGAAGATCTCATCCCAAAGGGCAGTCTGCTCTCACAGATTTTGTCGGCTATGGCCAGAATCAATGGTATAGTTTAAGAGTACAGGTTCTGTGATGGCTGCTGTCTCCACATCGGTGTAAGATGGCTGCTGCTGCATGGCATCTGGAAGAAATAAACAGGGAAACACATCATAGGACCTCAGACATTGCCTGGAGTTCTTTACAGAGCCAGCACATGAATATGGACTATCATTAGCCATCACTTACAAACACATCATACCCCTGCACCTGGCAGCACTGTATGAACATGCATTGTACTCCTGGTCCTGATGTGTCATGTTCCCCCCAGTGAGGGCCAGTACATTGCATAAACCACCATTCATCATTCATGTTTTTGTAGAGAGATGACAGTGGCCGTGTTCCTTGCAGATGGGATGTCAATGGTGCTAAGGCTATGCTTGCATACAGTGTGTAATGAAGCTGGAAGCATATGCCTGGGTTCATGCAGGATGCAGACAGAAATGTTATCAGGCCCCAAAGGGGCTTGCTTTTGTTAACTTTGATTAGGCAGTATACAGCCTGTCCATGATGATGGGGGGGGGGTGCGTGTGCTGTGCATATCCAACTATACTGATGGTGATCCAGGGGGGTGATGTTTGCCCTAAAACTGTCTACAGCAGGTTGGCTGTACCTATGGTGTGTGTGTATGTAATGTGATTGACCACCATTACAGGGTGGGTTGGGTTGCTGTCTCTGACACTGCAGACATATGTGAAGATGGCCTTGTGATTGCCCTTAGTGGATGTGTCCAATTTGTACTCATAGTTAGCCTTACAGTAATCCACCTGTGACCTAATATGTTCATTCAGACAAAGGTTGACATGCTGCCCAGTTGGTGCTGCTCATACTTTGCCCTGTACAGCCAGTATAGCATCATATTATGTGCTTTGTGCATTGCTGCTGTCCAGCAAAGGGGTTTACTCTACTTTGGTGGAGACAAGAGTTAAAACTGGCACTGGGGGGCAGTGAAGAGTTACCAAATAGCTGAGTAACTACAGAAGAGATGATAAGGGAGACAGCTAGAAAGGTGCTTGGTGTGACATCTAGACAGAGGAAGGAGGACAATGAGACCTGTTGGTGGAATGAGGAAGTAAAGGAGAGTATACAGAGGAAGATGCTGGTGAAGAAGAAGTGGGATTGTCAAAGTGATGAAGAAAGCAGACAGGAGTATAAGGAGATGAGGAGCATGGCAAAGCGAGAGGTGGTGAAGGCTAAGGATAAGGCATATGGAAAGTTGTATGAAAGGTTGGACACTAAAGAGGGAGAAAAGGACATGTACTGACTGGCTAGACAGAGTGACCGAGCTGGGAAAGATGTGCAGCAGGTAAGGGTGATAAAGGATAGTGAGGGAAACATACTCACAAGTGAGGAGAGTGTGTTGAGCAGATGGAAAGAGTACTTTGAGGGGATGATGAATGAAGAGAAGGAGAGAGACAGAAGGTTGGATGATATGGGGATATTGAATCAGGAAGTGGAAACAGATTAGCAAGGAGGAAGTACGAGCAGCTATGAAGAGGATGAAGAATGGAAAGGCTGTTGGTCCAGATGACATACCAGTGGTAGCACGGAAGTGCTTAGGAGAAATGGCAGTGGAGTTTGTAACCAGATTGTTTAATGAAATCTTGGAAAGTCAGAGGATGCCTGAGGAGTGGAGAAAAAGTGTTTTGGCACCTGTTTTTAAAAATAAGGGTGCTGTACAGAGCTGTAGTAACTAAAGAGGAATAAAACTGATCAGTCACAGCTTGAAGTTATGGGAAAGAGTGGTAGAAGTTAGGTTAAGAAGGGAGGTGATGATTAGTGATCAGCAGTATGGTTTCATGCCAGGGAGGAGCACTACAGATGCAATGTTTGCTCTGAGAGTGTTGATGGAGAAATATAGAGAAGGTCAGAAGGAGTTGCATTGTGTCTTTGTGGACTTGGAGAAAGCATATGATAGGGTGCCTAGAGAGGAGTTGTGGTATTGTATGAGGAAGTCAGGAGTCGCAGAGAAGTATGTAAGAGTGGTACAGGATATATACAAGGGTAGTGTGACAGTGCTGAAGTCTGCAGTGGGAGTAACAGATGCATTTAAGGTGGAGGTGGGATTACATCAAGGATCAGCTCTGAGCCCTTTCTTATTTGCAATGTTGATGGACTGATTGACAGACGGGATCAGACAGGAGGACACATCTGTAGTGAGAGCAGGGATCAGGTTGAGGAGACCCTGAAGAGGTGGAGATATGCTCTAGAGAGCAGAGGAATGAAGGTCAGCAGGACTAAGACAGAATATGTGTGTGTGAATGAGAGGGAGGAGAGAGGAATGGGGAGGATGCAGGGAGTAGAATTGGCGAAGGTGGATGAGTTTATGTACTTGGAATCATCAGTTCACAGTAATGGTGAGTGTGGAAGAGAGATGAAGAAGAGAGTACAGACAGGGTGGAATGGGTGGAGAAGAGTGTCAGGAGTGATTTGTGACAGACGGGTACCAGTAAGAGTGAAATGAAGTTCTACAAGAGGGTAGTGTGACCAACTATGTTGTATGGGTTGGATATGGTGGCAATGACAAAAAGGCAGAAGTCAGAGCTGGAAGTGGCAGAGTTAAAGATGTTAAGATTTTCACTGGGTGTGACAAGGATGGACAGGATTTGGAATCAGTATATTAGAGGGTCAGCTCAGGTTGGAAGGTTTGGAGACAAAGTCAGAGAGGCGAGATTGCATTGGTTTGGACATGTGCCGAGGAGGGATGCTGTGTATATATGGAAAAAGAATGCTAAGGATGGCGCTGCCAGGTAAGAGGAAATGAGGAAGGCCTTATATAAGGTTTATGGATGTGGTGAGAGAGAACATGCTGGTGGTTGGTGTGACACCGCAATATGCAGAGGACAGGAAGAAATGGAAACAGATGATCGCTGTGGTGACCCCTAATGGGAACATCCAAAAGAGAAGAAGAAGAAGAAGTGGAGACAGGTTTTACAAATAATGTATTGCTGAGGCCATACAGCTATGTGGGTGGTCATATATCTATTTGTAGTAAGCATGGACATGGGGTCAGAACACAGTTGGCCACCTCTACAATTTCAATGTGATACTTATGCTTATTATACTATCCAAGTCTGTGTCAGGGCAATTCCACAACCAGTAGCTATAGAAGTGTAACTCTGTTGGATGCACAGAAACTAAGGTTACACATGTGTACAACATGTACAGCTTATTTACCTGACATTTTGCATTCCATGTCAGTTGTTATGAGGCAGCCAGGTACACCTACCCATACATACATATGCACAGGTAATACCTGCTATACATTTCTAGTATGACACACTGTAATTACAGTCTTGCTGCTCAGTCACTCATGTCAACATGTTATGGCAGGACATCTGGAGGACACTGCACATACGTTGTGGGCTATGGGCCACAACTAGCGACACTTTCTTCATATTGCTGTAACATACGTATGTTATTTGATAGTGCAGTAGCCTTTGCATTTGCAGACATACCCTGGAGGATGTCTGGCGCTTATATGGTAGGCAGAGAGGAGAAAGGCTAGAGGTGTGGTAGTAAGGGTAGGAACTGTTAATGTTGTGAGTATGACTGGTATGGGGACAGAGCTAGCTGATATGCTGGACAGAGGAAATGTGTATATATAGTGTGTGCCAGAGACCAGATGGAAGGGGTGTACAGCTGTGTGTATCACAGTCAGGTACAAATACTTCTATCAGGGTGTGTATGGCAGCGGAAATGGTGTAGGGGTTAACCTGAAGGACCATTATGCCAAGAGTGTTTGTGGAGGTGATAAGAGTGTCGGGTAGAGTGATGTTTAGCAGGCTGGGAATTGATGGTGTAATGATGGCAGCTGTTAGTCCATATGCTCTGATAATTGTGTGTGTGATGGATGAGACAGACATTCTTTGGTGTAGTTGGATGAAGTGGTGATGAGTGTACCCAAGTGTGAGAGAGTGGTGATTGGAGCAGATTTCAATGAGCATGTTGGTGAAGGGGACAGAGTGGATGCAGAAGTGATGGGTACATATGCTGTGAAGCAAAGGAATACAGAAGGTGAGATGGTGGTGGAGTTTGCAACAGAGGTTGGACATGGCTGTGGTGAATACATAGTTTTACAAGACCGATAGGCATAGGGTGACATACAAGAGTGGAGGAAGATGCACACAGGAGGATTATCTCCTATGCAGGTTGGCCTGTTTGAAGCGGATTGGTAACTGTAAAGTGGTGACAGGGGAAAGTGTAGTTAGGCAGCATGGAATGTTGGTCTGTCTGACACATCAGTGGGATGATGTGAAGATTTATGTCAGTAACTAGTGGAGAGTAATTTGGTTTTGGACTTGGGCTATTCCAGTCAATATACGTTATAACAAACAGGAGGGTGTTACTGCATCAACGTGAGGATCGTTTGCTACTTCTAACTGGCTAACAACAAATTATTGTTAGACTGTATATAAGGATGTTCAAGTGAGTTCATTATTCATCTGATGAAGTGTGTACTTTGAAAACGAAAACGCAGTGACTTGGAAGGGCGTTTATGCTTGTGGAGGTTGAACTGTGCTGTTCGTATTTTTTTGCTGTGGATTTTTTGGAGCCTAATAAACCCCAGGATAGTTAAATTGGAGTTCCTGAGTCATCCGTAACTTTGTTTTCTTGGTCTGGTTTCCACAATTGTTTTTCTGGTTGCTGCATCAACTGTGTCACCTTATCTACTCCAGCATTTGGGATATGTTCCCAGATTCATGGCTTTACTCCCCCCCTTGTCAGGCTTTGTCCAGATTTGTTGCACTAAGGGGTTCTGAGCATACCTCTCGACTGGCCAGATTGTTTCAGACTGTCCAGGATTATTACTCATAAGTATGTTCTGTTCCACAGAATCATTATTTTCATTTCTGTGGTAAATCACTGTGATGATGTGAGGATTTCTGTCAGTAAATGATGACATACATTTCAGTTTCAGAGCTCACATCCTTCTGAACATGTATGTTGACACAAACCCTGTTACTGTAGCAACATTCTACATTTATAACTGCAGTACGTACATTATGTCCCTGGTCTTGGCCCATTGTCCCCCCATTTTGACAGCCTTTGTCCAGCATTCTTGCACTAAGAGATGGAGAGGTATGGTGCTGGGATGACTTCACTACATGTTATGAGCACACACACACACACACACACACACATATATATATATATATATATATATATATATATATATATATATATATATATATATATATTCCTTTTTTGATATCCATACATATATTTATATAACTATATATATGTATATATTCTATAAGTATTTGTTTTATATGTATAGCTCCATATATCTGATGTATATACTTTTTCATATTTATCTATCACCATACACATCTATATGTGTATATTTATATATACTAAACATGACTGATTCCACAGTGTCTGTTCCCTACTATTCTATACCTGTACTGAATGATATATTTGAAAAAGCAGCACTCATTATTACAGCTCAGGTGGTGTATTGGTACATTGCTTTGACTATGGTATGCTATGTCTTGGGTTCAAGACTTGGCAGCGTTGATTATTTTATTGCTGGGCAGAACAGTGGCTGATGGAGACAGGGTGATTAAGGCAGTTTTAAGCAGTTGTAAGTGGGTTTGCATGAGTTTGCACGATGGTAAGCAATGCCATCACACGGTTAAATAGGAAACTGCTTAACCTGTGTAGTATCACTTAGCATCATGCAAACTTGCTTACTGCCACTTACTGCTGCTTACTGCAGCTTACTCTCGCTTACCCCCGTGCTGATTTCTTTAAAAGAAAAGAAAAAAGGCTTGATAGGAAAGTGGTGAAAAAGGGGGCACACAGAGGGAAAAACAATATGAAAGATAGTTAGGGATGTGCAGGATGGGTGTAGGGAAGGTCCGTAGCTGTCCATTTCGGATACAGCAACAGCTGTGCATTTGTATAGAATTTGGAGGTAAATTTGGACACTCAAACCCCTGAGAGTGGGGTGAGGACAACAGTAATGTGCTGTTAAGCCAATTAGACCAGATTATATATGCCCAGTGGGCACGTGTGTGAAATGGACAACTATGTATGGGGTGACTTTTTTTTAACAGATTGCCCTTTTTTTTGTAAGGTGAAAGTGGGGTGTTGGGGAAGGATAGTAGGTATATTTGTGGTGGTAATTTGGGTAAGAAGACAGACAAGACAGACAAGAGAGCAGACAGGGTGGTATATGACACTTGGGGGGTAAACACCTTGGACAGGGAGGGAGGATGGGAATCTGATGCCCACGAGCCCCCAGAAGAATACAATGGGACTGAGATCCCCACCTATAGGCAGTCACCGCTGCACCTTAATGGCCCCAAAGGTGGCTGTGCTAGCGGCTGAGCAGGAGGGGCAGGCTGACTCTCAAGATGCACCACGTGGCCCTCAGCTGGCATAACTGATCTTTGAACTCCTTTTGAAGCTCACTATGCACCCATCCCAGGACCTAACTATGGGTGACTGTATCCTGTCCACGCCTGCTCCCAAGGGAGGGATGGGCTCCATCCCCTGAGGCAGTTCCACCTGAAGGTGGTGCAGGACCAGTGGATGAGGAGGTCCTGGGTTGGGTCCCAGATGTGCTGGAGCCTGGTTCCATGGCCAGTTGAGCCAGGACAGGCATATCCATTGGTATCAGCCTTCCCAGATGTACTATGGTGTTGAGGTTTTACAAAATATGTTGGTTAGTCAGGAACAACATATTCCAGGATTAGTTATAACAGCATGCATGGGTGTTTCCATTAGCCCAAAACAACAGATATGAAACAGTTGCATAGCTAATAGAACACATGCATATATGAAACCACAGTGGGCATCATAACAGCATGCAGGTTACATTGATAGCAACAGGTCACCAATGATAGTATTTGAATAGGGAACATTAATAATCAAATGTTTAAATATTTGCAGAACAATAGGGCACATGTCCCAACAGTAGGTTTGGTGAAAGACATACCTGTTGATTTATGTGTTTAGATTACTGGTGCAGATAGGGTGGAGGAGAGAGAGAGAGAGATGTCAATTAACAACTGTATAGGCTTCAATTGTTCACAACTTTAATGATCATTGCTCTAATCATTACTCTCCAGGTATTACCTCACTTTACATTGACCTATGGCTTTGGATTAGGCAGTAGTATGTTTGTACACAGTATATAATTACAGCCTTCTTACAATTAATTTATACCTTTTCTTACCTGGCAGATCTATAGAGGAAATTTCTGTTAACAGTACCTGACTGTTTCTACCCATATTCATATAGTGTGTATGTGTGTGTGTGTGTGTGTGTGTGTGTGTGTGTGTGTGTGTGTGTGTGTGTGTGTGTGTGTGCTACTGCCACACTCCAACTTGATTTCTATTGGTCACCCTGAGTGTTGGTGGCAATGACCACTAGCTGTGACAGCGTGACACTTGAGGGACATTTCTTGGAGGAGACTACTTGGTGTATCTACTTATGTTGCAGTCATTTGCAGCCTTGGAGTTGGAGAGTAGGTGCTGTACAAAGTGTATAATTACAGCCTGCCATCATACAGCTCATTTATACTTTTGCTTACCTGGCGGACCTGTGGAGGAAATTTCTGTTAGCACTACTTGAATGTTTCTACTCATATTCACATAGTTAAAGTAACATATGTGCACCCATAGTGTGTGTGTGTGCGTGTGTGTGTGTGTGTGTGTGCTATTGCCATACTCCACCTTGATTTCTATCAGTCAGACTGGATGTTAGTGGCAGTGACCACTAGCTGTGACAGCGTGACACTTGAGGGGCATTTCTTGGAGGAGACTACTTGGTGTATGTGGTTATCTTGCTGTCATTTGCAGACTTGGGGTTTGACAGTTGGTGTTGTACAAAGTGTATAATTGCAGCCTTCTTACAGCTTATTTATACCTTTCCTTACCTGGAGGACCTGTGGAGGAAATTTCTGTTAACACTACTTGACTATTTCTACCCATATTCACATAGTCAAGGTTACACCCTGGCTGATGGTAGCAGTGACCACTGACAGTGACAGTGTGACACATGAGGAACATTTCTTGGAGGAGACTACTTGGTGTATGTACTTATCTTGGTGTCATTTGTAGCCTTGTAGTTGGACAGTGGGTGTTGTACAAAGTGTATGATTGCAGACTTCTTACATCTCATTTATACCTTTTCTTACCTGGCAGACCTATGGAGGAAATTTCTGTTAACAATACCTGACTGCTTCTACCCATATTCACATCATCAAGGTTACATATGTGCACCCATACTGTGCGTGTGTGTGTGTGTGTGTGTGTGTGTGTGTGTGTGTGTGTGTGTGTGTGTGTGTGTGTGTGTGTGTGTGTGAGTGCTACTGCCATACTTTGCCTTGATTTATATCAGTCACCCTGGGTGATGGCGGCAGTGACCACTAGCTGTGACAGCGTGACACTTGAGGGACATTTCTTGGAGGGGACTACTTGGTGTATGTACTTATCTTGCAGCCTTGGGGTTGGACAGTGGGTGTTGTACAAAGTGTATAATTACAGCCTTCTTACAGCTCATTTATACCTTTTCTTACCTGGCGGACCTGTGGAGGAAATTTCTGTTAACAATACCAGACTGTTTCTACACATATTCATATATTCTTGGGTGAGATTATGCATACAGTTTAATACCACTCCCAGGATTTGAAACATGCCTGTTTGTTTAAAAAGGTATAACAAGGTTGTGTGTTATCACAGTGGTCTATTGGGGAACTTCTGCTTTTTTTTTTACTGTTTTCTGCATAATACCCTCTATTTTGGACAATCTGCCTTGTAATTCTGACATTCATGCATGGCAGATAGTTCGTATACTATGTATTCATACCTTGACATATTACATTATGGATAACAAAGGTTAACACAACATTACTATTCAGGGATCAGATCTTGGCGCATGGAACATTTCTTACAGTTAATCTGTTTTACATCTCCAAAATCTTTATCAGATGAGCCTCAGTTAATTAATGCTCTCAGGGTGATAGTTGCTGTGCAGAACCTGTACATATTTAGATTCATACTACCACATACCAAAGTAAACACAACAGTCTGGGGTTTTGAGTTTTATTGAAACGTACTGACACTTTTATTGATATGTATCCTATACATCACTATTACTCTGCTAATGTCTCGTTTATTCAGTACAAACAATACACATTTCTAACTACTGGCAGCCTTTCTATTTATTTGCCCTGACTACTGCAAGCTAGATTTGTACTCACCAGCCTAGCAACGCAGCCTTAGCAGCCTGCTTGCATGGGCATCCACATTTGCAGCCCTCTCATCTGCAGCTGTACAGGAGACAGAGAAACATTTATGCATAACCTGTCCATCTCATACTTAGGCAGGACTTTGTTACACAATAATTGATACTGATACTTACACACTGCTGGAACATTCTGTGCATGAGTGTCTTGGATCCACTGGTCCAAGAGGTCCCTCTTCCTATGCTTCAGGTCAGAATAATGGTGCCGGACCTGTTCATCAGTCTGAGGGATACTAGTAGTACTGTTGAGGTCACGTGAGAGATGGTCCCAGGCCTCTGCTTTGTATTGGGAGCCCTGGTACTGGTCCTGCAACAGTCTCTCTTCATGGTCTTTTACGAGAAGTCCAACTATGTCTGTGGACTCTTGAAAGCCCCATTGCTGTGCCCAAAAGCGCACACCCTCACCAGTGCCAGCCATAGTGCCTGCAATGATCAGCTGCAACTGGTTATGGTTGTAGTCACATCTGTGGGGTTTAAATAGGGCTGGATTCCCATCCTTTGCCATGATTGGCTGACTTTGAATATGCTGAGCTAAGCTAAGCGATGGGAAAACCCACTTAGCTAAGATAAGCATTGCTTAAAGGGGTAGATGCTAAGCACTGCTTACCAGTGTGCAAATCCACTTAGCTATGCTAATTATTGCTAATCTTTTAGATTTAAGGAATGCTTACACCGGCAAAGCATAGCTGAGCAAAATTTAGTGTTGTTCAGCTTTCATTTTATGGACTATCAGGTTTGTGGGGTTGATTCCTTATTAATGACATTCCATGATATGTATGTTTATCTTCCATAACATCTGCCTATGTGCTTTCATTACAGACCCACAGACTGTCCTGTTCTCTCAACTGTACTTGCCAAATACCAACCTAGCAGGCAACTAAGATCTGAAAATCATCTACTTCTAAAAGTAGAAAAGCCCATTTTACCTGGCTGGTCAACTGCTCTACTCCTTCACCATTGCCAAACTATGGAACTCGCTTCCACCTTCGATACGAAACACAGGCAGCACCACCACCTTCAAACAAGTACTGAAAAATCATCTCAACTCTTCCTGGCTATGTACCTGCTCTATAACCTAACCTCTTCCTTCTCCTTATATTATAACTAAATTCCTATGCATTTTACTACTAGTGACTGATGATACTTTCTCCATATTTATTATTATTTTTATTTTATCACTTGTTGATACTGGTACAATAATGCTGATTAATTTATCTCCATTTTTACCACTCTGAGTTCATCTGTCAACCAACTAAATTCCTGATTTTATGTATACATTCTGTATATGTTACTGCAATCAAACCAACTACATTCCTGACTTATGTATATATTCTATATATATTACTGTAACCACTATGTGTAACGTTGTTTCTACTTCTGTATCAATTAATGTTTAATTTTTTTTCTGCATCTATGTTCTTGCCGGAGCTTTTCTCCCTGGGTCTCCACCAAAAATGGGCTCTTTTAGGCCCAATGGACTTTCCCGATAAATGAATGCAATAAATAGATAATCAAATAAATAAATGATATTCTTTTGTGGCTATACTGTATGGGACAGTTGTGTTTATATGGGGGTTTCACATCTTTACTACACTGACACCTCACACGTGGGCGTTCTACACTACCCTGGTTAACAAATATGTATTATTCACTACCTATTTATAAAAAAAGATATTTTTGTGCTGCTTTCACATATAAAAATGAATGAACTGCACTGGGGCTCGAACAGTAAAGGACTGAAAACTAAGCAAAAGCTCTAACTGCTACTCTGTCTCACTTTGACTATTTTAGCTGCATATTTCTATCTAGCTCCTTCGGTTGTTTAAGCTATGCTGAACACAGTTGCGCGATGTGCACACCCACTCAGCTATGCTTAAACTTTAGTGGGGAGGGGAAAAATATATAAATATTTGCTTTATTTTTTTGTAGTTTAGGGATATGCACATAACTAACACCTCTTACAGCATAACATCTGGACAAAGCCTAACATGAAGGGAGGACAAAGAGGGACAAATTTTAAATATTGCTCATACAAATTTAGAAAGTTGATAGAATAATAGGTTTTTCATTAGCATGACTTATTTGAAGGATGTGGAGTCTTAGACTAAAATATTTGTCATTATTTAATGAATTCGAGCCTCAGCTCTTTGCCAGGACAGTAGGAGGAACACGCCTAACATATGAGGCACAAATCTGGACATTCTGCGAATATCTGTTTAGTTGGGGGTATGCTAACTGTGTCTGCAGACATTATTTTTGTTTTCAAAGTGCAGTATGGCACTTCTTGAGTGTAGGGGGCATGTTTACTGTGTGAGCACTGCTCAGACATGCCCACTGTACTCGTTCACGGATCGTGCCAGTGCAAGTTATACAGCAGTGTGCCTTCATGAATATGCAAAGCAAGCTGCTGTGCTGCACAGGCACAATCCACTCCATGCAAGAATAAACTTATTCTTGGACAGAGCTTTCATGAATTCCCAAGGAACATCAAAACTTAAGTATGCCAAAAAGGCCTATGAACGAAAATGCAAAAGATTGAAACCCAAAATAACGCATGCAATATCAGACATGAAGTACTGTATAGATGCTAAAGATATACTGAAGTATCCCAGCACCTTGTAGTTTGTACCTGCAAGAAACAAAGGTGGTTGTTATGTATCATGGACTCGACACCCTTAGTTCTTTTTATTCCATGCAAAAGTCTCAGAAAGATAAGCAAGTACTTATACTGGAAGACAACATTTATCATTTGGAAAGGACTAACAAGACTCAGAAGTCTTAATTTATATGCTATACACATAAAAGAATCTTATGTTATAGACTATTTCACACATTTGTCACTGAGTTTGTGTTTAATGTTTTCACAGGATAAGTGTGCTGGGCGTGGTTATATACACTCACCTGCTGTTTTTTATCGATATTTTGGGTTTCATTCTTTTTTATTTTCATTCATAGGCCTTTTCAGCATACATGTCTTGATATTGTAAGTTTTGATGTTGTGTATTTATAATTTGCACGGTGGTGTAGGGTAGGTAGTAGGGCTTGCCTTCCTGCAGAACAAGACTTTTTTTCTCTTTTTGTTGTGGCAATGTTCTGTGTTTTGAGATTTTCATCTCGATGTTCAATTGTTTGATCTTGTGCACATTTGAGTATTTGACACAGATCCATATATACATATATATATATATATATATATATATATATATAGAGAGAGAGAGAGAGTGAGAGAGAAGGAGAGACAAATACAGACAAAATGATATAGACTCTGTCTCTGACCACACACAATACAGATGAATACACATACTGAAGATTTGTTCTATATAATTTTATCAAGTGTCATTACATTGAATCATGGCTTGACAACACTTTTACAGTGACTCGTGATCCAACACATGAGTCTTCAGGGGGATCTCAACACTCCTCCTAATTTCATCATCTGTAATAATCTTATAGATTGAGAGTCATAGTAAAACTTTAGTCAAGCCAAGATTAGATGAATATTAGTGCAACAAAACACATGACCCTCTAGATATAGATATAGATATAGATATAGATTCGATACAGATATAGAGATATTGTGGCAGTTTTCCTTCCTAATTTTCCTCTCCACGTTCATGGTATACTTTGTTGTTCCCTTCCTGCTCCTTGTTGTCAGCCTCCTTCTTTAAGATCTTGTTGTGGTACACCTTCAGTTATGCTTGTCCTTTCAGTCCCTACCCACATTATGATGTTTCTTCCTGCATACTTTATTTTACTTTGCTTGCTAACCTCCTTAACCCCTTTCATTATAATATTTGTTGTTTTATCTGCCCAGCATAATTAATTTTAACTTCCCCACAAAATTAATATTTTGTTTCACATTCTTCTCTGAAATAGGCTACTGTATCCCCCTTCAATTTTTTGAACAAATTTTTATAATTAGGTATGACATATGTTATATTAAATAATACACATATCAGCAGAAATTAATGTAGTCAAATTATCAAACCATCAAATTCAAGAAAATGGGCCTCACTTAGACTGGTTAGTGTGAGGTGTACTCAAGGTGTATATCTTGTGATGACTGTTTTTGATTCAGAGATAACCCTACCATGGTGTTTTAGCATGAAGATGTACAGGACTGTGGTTTGGTGTCTCTGCAGTCATGCTGAATGCTAATGAGCTATTCTGAAGGAGAAGCATATGCAAATTAGCCTTGCAATCCTCCATGGAACTGCTTGCTGTAAGTCATTTATGCAGCCCAATGATTTAGGAATGGCTTGGCTGCGCAAAGTACCATGACTGAACAGTGACATGTGCACATGATGATGAACATGGCCAAAAACATCTGTTCACCCATCATGGCAAAGGTAAATGCTGGGAAGTGTAGCACACAAGTAGTATTGGAGGGTGTGTGTGTATGTGTGGAGCTGCAAGCTTGAGTGTGTGCCTGCCTGGAATGGCACCATCAATGGGTTAGTTATGGACACACACACACACGCACACACACGCACACACACGCACACACACGCACACACACACACACACACACACAAACACACACAAACACACACATGCACGTGCACACATACATGCACCTGCACACTCTTTCACACACTCTCCAAGCCCTGCGAAAAATAAACTTTTTCAACAAACCTGGTAGTGACTCAGTCACCTTTTCACACAAACTGGAATTTTCACAAACAGTGCTTCATTTCACATTGTTGAACAAATGGGCATTCAGCCATGTAAACCCTACTCATATATAATGAACAATTTAAATGCAGAAGCATCAAAAACAGATGGTCGATGATTACATTTCAAAAGACTAAAATGAAAAAGAAAGAGATCAGACTCTATGCTGACTGCAGCAGTCAAAATGTTATGTACTGTGCATCCTGCGTGGTCTGTAAAAGATTTTATGTTGGGAAGATGATCCGGTGTTTAAGAGACCAGATAAGGGAGCATGTGTATAGTATTGCAAAAGATGATGAAAGGAATGCATTGTCAAAACACATTAGAACAGCAGGGAGCAATCATTGGTTTAAGTTTCTGGTACTGGAACTAAATGCACCACGACTTAGAGGTGGTGATATTAAAACACAAACAGAGTGTGAAGAGATTAAGTGGATGCACCTGTTTAGGGCAAATGAAGGTAAAGGATTAAATGATGTCATCCCTATCAAGCCAATACTAAAGTCACGTGACCTTAGACACTAATTAAAAGTGCTACCTGATGTAGAATTTCTTTTAATTTTGGATCTGATGAAGTACCTGTGTGTATGAAAATGCTTATCCTGTTTTTATGAGTTTTATATTTTTACAAGCTTATTAAATTATTTTTGTCATGTCTCTCTCTGCCTAGCCAGCTTTATTTTTCATTTAAGTTTTTTGTACTTTGCTGGTTGCTCTTTATTTTACACCGCTGAATGCATTATAAAAGAACAAATAACCAAAAATTGTAAAACAGTAAAAACAAGAAAGCTCACAAAAGGAAAACATTGTTTTATTTTGTTTTGAGACACCTTAAACCATAACTTTGCTAATATATTGACACTTAAATTGTCTGAATAACAGTAATGTTATGGAAAGTGTTTTTCTATGATAAAGTACATGGTTGTAGTTTTGGGCAGGGGAAGGGTAAGCATTAGCATGCATTAGTAATGCTAAACCTGCCCCCTCCCCTAATCTCAGTCCTGCACCTTATCTTAGAAAGAGCATATTCATAATATCATTACTACACAAGGCACTCCCACACATACCACATACATAAATCATAGAAATGAAACCCTTATTCTATCCTCTACCTTGGAACTAACTATAAACTAACCAACAGACACCTGCAGGCACTTACCTTACCTACCCGTGAGACTGAAACTTCCATAAATATGAAACATTCAGCATTAACAGCTCCAAAACACATTTACCTTTTGCTGAAATACACACCTCAAACAATAATACATATGCACAAAACTAAACCTATCCCCTTAACTAGCCATTATTCTAAATTTAACTCACAAACATTCACACACACTCTCTTACCCTTCAATGCACAAATGTTTCATTAGTTTGAATATTCTGTTATTAGACTCACAAAAAAGCTCTGACCTTCTGCAATCTAACTTTCTACGCCCACCTAAACAACACTAAGAAATAAATAAAAAATTGACTACACTGCACAAAAAACTGAATTTGACTAAATGTCAGATCAAATTCCCTTTCAGAAACATTATTCAACTAAACTGTAGGGATCCCTATCTATATCTATCTATCTGTCTATCTAAATACACACACACACACACACACACACACACACACACACACACACACACACACACACACACACACACACACACAGTTATTCACTTCATTTTCTAAATATATCCAGTGCCACCTGGTCTTTTTAATTTTTGAAGTTAAATTGACATAACCCACTAACTGACAAGCACATAAACACTCTTCAGTCTGTTCCTTTCATTCGTTTTCCACAGCCACTTACTTTTATAATTTAGAGCTTAGAAAAGTCAATATACTCCAGTACCTCTCACATCATTATCTGGTGATTGGGATAACGCTTTCAATTTACTCATTGCCAGGTTTGCATTACTAAACATTTGCATCCCATCCAAAAAAATCACTTTCATAACAATAAGGAAAGTCACTCTAGATTTCATTTTCTGTAACCTACATTCCTTAGTCAACTTGTTGCAGCTTTGTTTCAGAAAGATTATGATCCATTAAAAGAGGTCTCCCTTCCACAATAAATTATTTTCCCAGTTGCTACAAATGCCATAAAATTTCCTTCTTTCCATATCATGTCACAAAATAAATCCACATAATTCTAGATTTAAACCAAGTAAAAACATCAAAAAGGAAACGATAAAATCCAAACACAGAACTGTTTTAGTGCTTTCACTCACTTTATTTAAATTGAGCTTCTTCAGAAAATATACCTCACTCACTACAATCATGTAAATACAGTTATGTCACTGAATCACATGACCCAAAGTTTAAATCAAATTAATTGAATAACTTTCAATACAATAAGTGAATAAATAAATGCATAAAAATGTGTCAATTATATATGTACATGTATTTTTGAATATAGTTAAATGTATTGTGCATATCTATATATATATATATATATATATATATATATATATATATATATATATATATATATATATATATATATAAACTAACTTTTGTAGCCAAAAACCATAATAGCATAGCTTCATAGGTAACTACTTAATCCTTGCTAATTGTAAAAAAACATTTAATATTAATAGTACCATTGAGGCCTGATTTTTGGTCAGCAATCAAAGATATTTGCCATAAACTTGGACGGCATTCAAGCAAAGTCTTATAGTCACCAGTAAATAAATCAGAACTGACCTTTTCTAACACAAAAAAGATTTTTTTTTTAAAAAAAAGGACAAATAAAAGCATGAACAGCCAAAGCATTGGTAATGTCTTTCTTTTTTATGGCCAGATATAAATCCTTTTGTTGAGGGTTCTGATAGTCTTACCAATATAAAAACTATCACATGAGTCACACAGTGCAATAAACAACATTATTAGTGTTTCTCGGTCCTCTAGCGGCAATATGGAAGAAGTTTAACAACCTCAGTCGAGAAGAGTGTTCTTCCTTGGTAGAGTTAATGAAATGTAATGATATTTGCTTTTGCCCTGCTCACAAAGGGGGCGGGATAGTCGTAATGGATGTTTCAAGCTATCTGAATGCCATGTTACTAATGTTAAGCGATAAAACTACATATGTAGATGACTTGTTCCTTATCTGGGGGGATACAGCAGAAACCATTGACCAGTTCATACATTATTTGAATAGTACTACAACCTTTCTTCATTTCACCCATGATTGGTCTGAAGAGTCCATCTCTTTTTTGGATGTAATGGTGCATAAGACCCCAGGAGGGCTATCCACTAAGCAATTTGTAAAACATTCCCGCAGTATGCATCCCCTGCATGTGAAAAAGAATGTTTTGAAAGGACAGTTCTTCAGAATGGCTAGGTTGAGCACTAAAGACAGTGATATGTATGATTCTTTTCAGACTCTAACCACCAACCTTCTATATAAAGGGTATGACAACTCAGAAATTATAGCTGCACAGAATGATGCAGTTATGTTAAGAGATATTCAAACAAGACTGTATTTTAATGGACAGGCTGGACAGCCTATGCTATTGGATCAGAAGCCTGTCCAGCCAACACATATGGGTCTCACGTACTCAAAGGATTCAGGTTCTATTTGTGGTATTGTCAGGAAACATTGGAGGGGTTTAGTCTTAGATGAGAGATGCAAGGGACTATTAAGAGACTCACCCTCTTTTTGTTTTAAGAATCGACCCTCACTTAAAAAAAATGTTATGCTACAAACCTTTGACCAATAGTAGGAGGAATGTAGAAAGTGAAAGGATAGGTACATAGCCCTGCCGTCATTGTAATGTTTGCAGATATATTGACAAGGACGACAAGTTTATACACCCTGACACAGGTAGGGCTTATGAGATCAGTCTCTGTGCTGACTGCAGCAGTCAAAATGTTGTGTACTGTGCATCCTGCATGTTCTGTAAAAGATTTTTATGTTGGGAAGACCAACCAGTGTTTAAGAGACCAGATAAGGGAGCATGTGTATAGTATTGCAAAAGATGATGAAAGGAATGCATTGTCAAAACACATTAGAACAGCAGGGAGCAATCATTGGTTTAAGTTTCTGGTACTGGAACTAAATGCACCACGACTTAGAGGTGGTGATATTAAAACACAAACAGAGTGTGTAGAGATTAAGTGGATGCACCTGTTTAGGGCAAATAAAGGTAAAGGATTAAATGATGTCATCCCTATCAAGCCAATACTAAAGTCACATGACCTTAGACACTGATTAAAAGTGCTACCTGATGTAGAATTTCTTTTAATTTTGGATCTGATGAAGTACCTGTGTGTATGAAAATGCTTATCCTGTTTTTATGAGTTTTATATTTTTACAAGCTTATTAAATTATTTTTGTCATGTCTCTCTGCCTAGCCAGCTTTATTTTTCATTTAAGTTTTTTGTACTTTGCTGGTTGCTCTTTATTTTACACCGTTGAATGCATTATAAAAGAACAAATAACCAAAAATTGTAAAACAGTAAAAACAAGAAAGCTCACAAAAGGAAAACATTGTTTTTTTTTTATTTTGAGACACCTTAAACCATAACTTTGCTAATATATTGACACTTAAATTGTCTGAATAACAGTAATGTTATGGAAAGTGTTTTTCTATGATAAAGTACATGGTTGTAGTTTAGGGCAGGGGAAGGGTAAGCATTAGCATGCATTAGTAATGCTAAACCTGCCCCCTCCCCTAATCTCAGTCCTGCACCTTATCTTAGAAAGAGCATAGTCATAATATCATTACTACACAAGGGACTCCCACACATACCACATACATAAATCATAGAAATGAAACCCTTATTCTATCCTCTACCTTGGAACTAACTATAAACTAACCAACAGACACCTGCAGGCACTTACCTTACCTACCCGTGAGACTGAAAATTCCATAAATATGAAACATTCAGCATTAACAGCTCCAAAACACATTTACCTTCTGCTGAAATACACACCTCAAACAATAATACATATGCACAAAACTAAACCTATCCCCTTAACTAGCCATTATTCTAAATTTAACTCACAAACATTCATACACACTCTCTTACCCTTCAGTGCAGAAATGTTTCATTAGTTTGAATATTCTGTTATTAGACTCACAAAAAAGCTCTGACCTTCTGCAATCTAACTTTCTACGCCCACCTAAACAACACTAAGAAATAAATAAAAAATTGACTACACTGCACAAAAAACTGAATTTGACTAAATGTCAGATCAAATTCCCTTTCAGAAACATTATTCAACTAAACTGTAGGGATCCCTATCTATATCTATCTAACTATCTGTCTATCTAAACACACACACACACACACACACACACACACACACACACACACACACACACACACACACACACACACACACACACACACACACACACACACACACACACACACACACACACACACACACACACACACACACACACACACACACACACACACACAGTTATTCACTTCATTTTCTAAATATATCCAGTGCCTCCTGGTCTTTTTAATTTTTGAAGTTAAATTGACATAACCCACTAACTGACAAGCACATAAACACTCTTCAGTCTGTTCCTTTCATTCGTTTTCCACATCCACTTACTTTTATAATTTAGAGCTTAGAAAAGTCAATATACTCCAGTACCTCTCACATCATTATCTGGTGATTGGGATAACGCTTTCAATTTACTCATTGCCAAGTTTGCATTACTAAACATTTGCATCCCATCCAAAAAATCACTTTCATAACAATAAGGAAAGTCACTCTAGATTTAATTTTCTGTAACCTACATTCCTTAGTCAACTTGTTGCAGCTTTGTTTCAGAAAGATTATGATCCATTAAAAGAGGTCTCCCTTCCATAATAAATTATTTTCCCAGTTGCTACAAATGCCATCAAATTTCCTTCTTTCCATATAATGTCACAAAATAAATCAACATAATTCTAGATTTAAACCAAGTAAAAACATCAAAAAGGAAATGATAAAATCCAAACACAGAACTGTTTTAGTGCTTTCACTCACTTTATTTAAACTGAGCTTCTTCAGAAAATATACCTCACTCACTACAATCATGTAAATACAGTTATGTCACTGAATCACATGACCCAAAGTTTAAATCAAATTAATTGAATAACTTTCAATACAATAAGTGAATAAATAAATGCATAAAAATGTGTCAGTTATATATGTACATGTATTTTTGAATATAGTTAAATGTATTGTGTATATATATATATATATATATATATATATATATATATATATATATATATATATATATAAAAACTAACTTTTGTAACCAAAAACCATAATAGCACAGCTTCATAGGTAACTACTTAAGGCTTGCTAATTGTAAAAAAACATTTAATATTAATAGTACCATTGAGGCCCGGTTTTTGATCAGCAATCAAAGATATTTGCCATAAACTTGGACGACATTCAAGCAAAGTCTTATAGTCACCAGTAAATAAGTCAGAACTGACCTTTTCTAACACAAAAAAGATTTTTTTTTTAAAAAAAGGACAAATAAAAGCATGAACAGCCAAAGCATTGGTAATGTCTTTCTTTTTTATGGCCAGGCAATGCTCATAAATCCTTTTGCTGAGGGTTCTGATAGTCTTACCAATATAAAAACTATCACATGAGTCACACAGCGCAATAAACAACATTATTAGTGTTACATGTGTATTGATCTTTGGCCCAAAAAGTCCTACCAATGTGTCTGAATTCAATACAAGAGACATTACTAATAAACCTACACACTGTTTGCAGTGTCCACAAGAAAAACTACCCAAAGTAGTGGATCTTACAATTGGGATTGAACTTTTGTTGTTTTTTAATATGGACTTAATATTAATGTTCTTCTTATAAGTAAAAAATGATCTATCCCCTAAAACCTTAACAAGTTTTATATTTCCCATCATAACTTTCCAATGATCCAAAATGATGTTTTTCATACTTGACATCTTATTACAAATGGGAATAGGAAAAGAAAAGAAAACATTATTAGGGTCAATATATGGGCTAGTCAAGTTAACTATATTCAAAAATACATGTACATATATAATTGACACATTTTTATGTATTTATTTATTCATTTATATTGTACTGAAAGTTATTCAATTAATTTGATTTAAACTTTGGGTCATGTGATTCAGTGACATAATTGTATTTAAGTGATTGTAGTGAGTGAAGCATTTTTTTCTGAAGAAGCTCAGTTTGAATAAAATGAGTGAAAGCACTAAAACAGTTCTGTGTTTGGATTTTATTGTTTCCTTTTTGGTGTTTTTACTTGGTTTGAGTCTTGTTTGATCATCATTCTTTGTGTGTTCATTTTTTACACCATGATTGGAGGCGAATTTACACAGGACAGTAATTTAAACCTCACAATACACTTTACTCCTGGGGATTCTGCTGGTTTTACAAACCAGTTAACTTCCATTTTCACGGGGGCCATCCATGAAGGCTTTTTGAGTATTTTCAGCTTTTCTGGTCACCTTGGTAACTGCAATCAATGCTGTGAAGCACTTAGTGCAAACGTAGAGTCTTCCGGTTTGCACGTTCAGAGGAACGAAGGTGGGTCGACCTCCAATGTGGCCGACAAGGGTGTTTCCTCTGTTTCTTCATGCCTAGTTAATGAAAACCTTATTGGAAGTATTTTTCAACTGGACTTCAATCCTTTTTCTGATGTTAAGGATGGTGTTAACCCTACACAAGTAAGTGTGGTAGGGGTTAATAATGTTGATAATGATTTTGAGTCCTGTAAAGACAGCATTTTTAAATTTGAGAAACTCACGATTAAAGTGGTGTCTTTGCAGTTGGAGTTAAAATATTTTGAAGAGAACATTAGATGCAATTGTGTACCACAATTATTAAGAATTTATAAATTTCTTAACTGTGTCACACACAGTGACACATTTTACAAAGAGCTTGTTGAATTATTCAGCAGTACTGGTATTTTGTTAATGAAAGCTTTGGTTGCACATTATAAGGAATACATTCATTCTATCAAAAATGAACTAGAAGCACTAGACTGTTGTATTAAACAGTCGCCTTGTTTTTCTTCTTTCCACACTTTATATTCAGGCATTACAGCCAAAGTGGATAGACACAGGGCATCTGTTATTGTAAGAAAATGGGGCAAGCTCAAAAGGGATCTACTATCATACTCTACTGGTTCAGCATATCCACTTAACTTTAAAGCTTTGGGCCAGGGTAAAAAACAGTCTTATGCCAATGTAACTAATTTTGGTGTCAATAAAAATAACAATAATACATCTACTGGTTCAGAAAGCTTGGGAAGTTTTCACCAATATGATATTGATCAAAATAAAGTTGATACAGTTAGTGAAGCAGGCCAAAGTTTAGCTGGTCCATCTGGTACAGCTAACATGGCCAGCCTTTTTCTGATGCATTCTTCTGGCAACAAAAAGACTCCAAAGTGGTCACAACAGGCACAGACCAAGAACAGGGGGAAAGGGAAGGGTCCAAAAAGGAACTAACACTTGACATCAATATTTTGAATTTAAGTGGTGATGAACTAAATGAGGACATTGTCTCTGTTTTAAAACATGTTTTTTTCTTTTATTCTGTCTAATACTGTTAATGTTGCAAGATTGATTGTAGATTTTAAGTTGTATTTGAGGAAACTTAATTTAAAATTTATTTTTGTCAACATTTCAATGGCTAGTAATGAACTAACAAATTTCAAGAAAAATGTACATACAATCCAGCTTTAAATTCTACCATACAGGTTTTTGGCAGCCTTTGTGAACAACAGTTTAGAAATTTAAAGTCAGAAGTTTATGTTCCTATCCTTTCTCAAGGTGAAAGAAGGGCTTTAAGTGATTTAAGCAAAAACAAGGAGCTTAGAGTTATGAAAGCAGACAAGGAGGGGTTCAATAGTTGTTATGAAAACTGTTGATTATGAGCAAGCCATTTTTACCTTATTAGACAATGATAGATGCTACAAGGTGGTCAATAGTGACTTCATTAAACATTGTTTTTTGAAGCTTGATACAATGTTATTTGACTTGTTTTGTGAAGAAAGTTTAGATTTTTACACTTATAAATACTTACAGGTCGAATATCCTAAAATGGCTGTGCTTTTTGGTATACCAAAAGTACACAAAGATCGCACCAACCCCCTTTTAGACCTATTTTGTCTGCTGCTTACTCTAAGACAGAGCCTATTTCCATCTGGTTAGACAGCATGCTAAATCCAGTTGTACAAGAGTCAAAGTTTTATTTACGTGACTCTTGGCATTTATTGGAATTGTCAAGTAAAGTTGAAACAGCTGTTGACTTTGTGTTTGCAAGTCCTGGTGTCACTTCATTTTACATGAGTATTGATCAGGAAATTGGACTAGAATATCTAAGAGATTATCTGACGCAACACACATGCTTTGAGAACAATACAATCAACACTATTTGTACTTTGATGGAATTAATTCTTACTAACAATTTCTTTAAAGTTAGTAATTGTTTTTTTCAACAGACATCTGGAGTTGCAGTGGGGTCAAGGGTAGCTCTCTCTTTTGCCAGTCTTGTCATGGCCCACTGGGAATCACAACATCTTTACATTCCCCCTTATTTGGACAACATATTGTTCTATAGGCGTTACATTGACAACTTAATTTTCCTTTGGAAGGGTGATCGGGTTAGATTTTTAGCCTTTGTTGAACATTTAAATCACACCAATGACTTCCTGAAATTTACAGTTGGAGGTTTTGGTGACTCCATAGATTTTTTGGATGTATACCTTATATTTGATGTTTCCTCCAAAAGTTTTATAAGTCAAATTTTTAGGAAGACTACTTTTGTAAATCAATATTTACACAAAGAAAGTTTACATCCCTGTCACATGAAAAGCGGGGTTGTTAAGGGTCACTTTATACGCCTTAGTAGGCTGACTAGTGAACAGGCAGCATTTAGTGTTGAAGTACAAAAACTTACAGAGTTTTGTACAGAGAGATTATGATTCAAGTTGGCTTAGTAAAATAGTCAAAGAAGTGTTAGGGCTAAGAGACACTTCAGCTTGTCCAATTCTGAAAATCAAAGACAGAACTGGAGAGGCCTCCTTGTCTGGCCCATATATTAACCTTAATATTTTTTTCTTTTCTATTCCCATTTGTAATGAGATGTCAAGTATCAGAAACATCATTTTGGATCATTGGAAAGTTGTGATGGGAAATATAGAACTTGTTAAGGTTTTAGGGGATAGACCATTTTTTACTTATAAGAAGAACATTAAAATTAAGTCCATATTAGAAAACAACAAAAGTTCAATCCCAATTGTAAGATCCACTACTTTGGGTAGTTTTTCTTGTGGACACTGCAAACAGTGTAGGTTTATCAGTAATGTCTCTTGTATTGAATTCAGACACATTGGTTGGACTTTTTGGGCCAAAGATCGGTACACATGTAACACTAATAATGTTGTTTATTGTGCTAAGTGTGACTCGTGATAGTTTTTATATTGGAACGACTATCAGAACCCTCAACAAAAGGATTTATGAGCATTGCCTGGCCATAAAAAAGAAGGACATTACCAATGCTTTGGCTGTTCATGCTTCTATTTGTCCTTTTTTTTTTTTTAAAGTTTTCTTTTTTTGTGTTAGACAAGGTCAATTCTGATTTATTTACTGGTGACTATAAGACTTTGCTTGAATGCTGTGAAAGTTTATGGCAAATATCTTTGATTGCTGACCAAAAAGAGGGCCTCAATGGTACTATTAATATTAAATGTTTTTTTACAATTAGCAAGGCTTAAGTAGTTAGCTATGAGGCTATGCTATTATGGTTTTTGATTACAAAATTTAGATGCACAATGCATTTAACTATATTCAAAAATACATGTACATATATAATTGACACATTTTTATGTATTTATTTATTCATTTATATTGTATTGAAAGTGATTCAATTAATTTGATTTAAACTTTGGGTCATGTGATTCAGTGACATAATTGTATTTAAGTGATTGTAGTGAGTGAGGTATTTTTTCTGAAGAAGCTCAGTTTGAATAAAGTGAGTGAAAGTGCTAAAACAGTTCTGTGTTTGGATTTTTATCGTTTTCTTTTAGCTGTTTTTACTTGGTTTGAGTCCTGTTTGATAATAATTCTAGATTTGTTATACTTTTGTTCTTTACCTTTTTTTTCCAGCTGTTAAGTGCTCTCTGTGCTTAATGGCTTTGTATGAAGCTGTTTGTAGCACCATCTTTGTTTGCACAAAATCCAAGCAGTCCACAGTATCTTCACTTTCCAACAAAATATTCTCAATTGCATCCTTCTAGCTATGTTTTTAGCAATAATTCTGAATTTTTGCTTAACTTTTTTTGCTGTAGTTTTGTCTGGCCCCTTATGTCTTCCCATTTATCCATATAACTAAACCCTTTATACAAAAGCTTTATGGTAGCAAAAGGTTATGATTAATCTATATTAGATTATCTGTGCATCATATTACTGTTAAAATATCATTTTCCAGATCATATACTTTTCACTCTCTTCCCATCCCCCTCCTACTTTGATAGCAGTATTTTTGAAATGTTTTTTGTACCTAGGGCCCAATTCAGAAGGGTTAACATAAGGTGTAAGCCTGGTGTACACCTTATGATAACCATTTATGATTCAGAGGCAGCCTATGACACTGCATTATGCTGGAAGGCTGTCTCTATGTCCTATTGCAAATGCTAATGAAGTGTCCTTGGGGAGTGGTCAGTGCTAATTATGCATGTGCTCTACCCCTAAAAATGCCTGGGAGAAATCTCAGCAAGATTAATGTTCAGTTTTATAAGTTACCATTTTAGCCATATTAATAACATAGCCCAAAGCTCTCATTCACTTGGGGGTGTGTTCATGTGGGTATGTGTGGCTACATGTGTGAGTGCATACAGAGGCATTGCATGCCTGGTTACAGTAGATGGGTTAGTTAGCTAGGTAGGGTAGATTTGTGTGTGTGAGTGTGTATTGGTATATGAGTGAATCTTTGAGTACATTCATGAGTGAAACTGGATATGTGCGTGTATGTGTGTGCGTGTGTGTGTATGTGTGTGTATGTGTATGTGTGTGTGTGTGTGTGTGTGTGTGTGTGTGTGTGTGTGTGTGTGTGTGTGTGTGTGTGTGTGTGTGTATGTGTGTGTGTGCATGTGTGTGTTTGTATTTATGCATGAATGAGTGTGTGTGTGGGGGGCTGTCATAACTCCATCCTCCCAAAGATGAATGAACAAATCCTGAAATCCTGCAGTACTTGAAGGACCACTACACACCAAAGCTACATTTTATATGAGGCACTAAAGCCACTTAAAATAGATTATAAAACAAGTTTTGCAGCATGAAAGGTGTGGTGGAGAACACGACACCAGGACACTCTGTTATGTCTTAAAGGCATACAAAAACACTCAATCCCTGTACTATTATTATCGACAAATGGCTCTTGAGAAGAGTGTTAGTATTGTACACTACCCTAAACACCAGAGATACTCTTACATATTTCCTATGTCTTGCACAAAAGAAAAAAAGAGTGTATTCAATGCACTAAAAGAAATATGAAACTTAATGAATGGCATTTGGCTAGGCTTGTATGGGCCCTAGGGCCGATAGCCTAGTACCTACCTATGAACCTATGAACCTATTATTCACTGACTGCAAAATGCCATGAGTTATGAGGACCACAATCAAAGCATTCTGTAAGATCAGCACAGTGCTAAACTAATATTTGGACTGACATAAAAAGTTAAGAGAGCAATAGATCTAGCAGCAGAGTGCATTTTATGAACAATAAGAAGAATGAAATTCTAATGTCAACATTACTGATTGACTCTAAAGATCTGTGATTCACAAAGACAATTCAGAGACATGTGAATCGGCTTTTTCCTAATCGTAGCTAGCATGTCTCCAAATCCCATTTCCTTTATTGTGGAAAAATCCCCTTTTGTTACAGCTCTTACTATCAGTGGTAAGGCCCTTTTTGAATCTCCAGGTTTGCCTTTTTTCTCCATATATGTACTTTCTCTTGTACTAAGCTATTTTTTTCTTCTTGCTAGCCTTTCCAGGTTTCAGTCCATGAAAGTTTATCATAATATAACATGTATAGGTCTTTTGTTTTACCTTTGCATGCACAGTTTCATATTCTCTGCTTTTGTCCAATCTGCTCCTCCTCACTGATTCAGTTGTTTAACTGGTTAAATAAAAGAGGGACACAATACCTTATAGGTCTGTTCTTTATGCCTGCAGTTTATCTTTCTGTGTGTCAGCACCATCAGTGACTAAAGTTCACTAGCTGTTGCTCCATTTATCAGCATTCTATAGCTATGTCAAGAATCTAAATGGCAATGCTCAGATCTGCTCTGATCTACAACAGAATGTTATTAAATATACTGATCCCAAGGCCATTGCCAATATCCTGGCCTTATTGATTCAGTGTCAACTTCACCCCCCTCTCACCCCCTAAAGGGCCCATCTCAATACTGAAAGAATGCCAAATTTCGGTAATCATGGTCACACAGGTAAAAACAACACTGTCCAAAGCTAAGAATACAGCATCCATGGGACCAGATGACATCCTGGGCTGTGTACTACATGAACTACAAAATGAACTGGCACCTCACCTAAGTGTTATGTTTAATCATAGCCTCACCTCAGGCTTCATGCCCACTGAGTGGTGCACAGCTACAGTTATCTCACGCCACAAGGAGGGATAAGCCTTGGATCCTAGGAACTACCTTCCCATCACTCTGATGAGCCTGATCTGTAAGGCCATGGAACGTATTATCATGGAACTTATAAAGAAAGACATTGGCAACCTTCAAACACTGGACCTCACCCAGTTTGGGTTTGTAAAATGGGCTGATCATGTCTCCTGAACCTGACTGACTTCTTTGAATCAGTCTCCAGAGCCGTGGACGAGGGTAAGGTGGTCCACACAGCCTATCTAGACCTCTCCAAGGCTTTCTACACCATCCCCCATTCTGGAATCATAGATAAACTTACTAAGCTGGGCATATATCCCTACATCACTCGATGGGTTGCCAACTGGCTTACTGACAGAACCCACACTGTAAAAGTAGCCGACTCCAAATCCAGCTCTAGACAAGTGAAAATGGAGTACTTCAGAGTTCAGTCCTGGGACCGCTCTTGTTTGGCATCTACTTCTCTGAAGCAAAGGCCAACACTAAGGGACTCTGGCAACAAAGTTCACAGATGACTGCAAACTGGAAGCCATTATTGAATCCCCAAATTATGTGGATATTCTACAAAATGACCTTACAGAAACAGATGCTTGGTGCCAGAGCCATGGGCTCAAGCTCAATGCCAAGAAATGTATAGTTATCCCCTTTGGGAAAAAACATGTACCCGTGAATTACCACATAGGTGGCAGTACACTAAACACCAAAAGTGTGATGAGAGACTTAGGAACACAGGTGAACAGTGGTCTAACCTCTGATAACCACATGGCCACAACAGTCAGGAAATCCTTCTATGTGACACACCTCATCACTAAGGGCTTTTCATCCAGAAAAAAGGAGGTCATTGTTCCACTGCACTCATCTCTCATTAGTCCCATCATAGAGTACAACGCCCCATTTGGTATGTACCTCACAAGACATCTGCAACAACTGGAATGGACGCAGAAACACCTCACTAAAAGAATCACAGGCCTAAAGCAGATGCCCTATGCTGACCGACTAAAATAACTCCATCTATACGCATATCGTCAACTCAGAGGTGATCTTTGCTTAACATACAAGACCATGTCAAACCCAGAGCTGTTGGACATGCTACACTTAAAGAAATCCCAATCCATTAGAGCCACATGCTCCAGGGACTTAAACCTTGTCATCACAATGAACAAAACATGTTGGAGGGATAGGTTCCTAACCCACAGACTCTCCATACTCTGGAATAGACTGCCCATACATGTCAAGCAGAGCGCCTCCTTGGCCCTCTTCAAAATGAACCCTGACAACTGTATTGGAGATAGGAAATTTACCCCGGGGATCATGTCAGTTGCCCTGCTAGACAGGGGTCCAGGGAAGAAATATTGTGGGAAGAAATAGCCAGAGAATTGTTATGGCTAGGCTTATATAGGCCCTAGGGCCGATAGCCTAGTACCAACCTATGAACCTATGAACCAAGCTTATCTTTCTTCCCAGGTTCCTTCCATTGTTCTCTGTTGCCTTCTATGCCTTTTTCTGAGATTTGCAGAATTTCATCTATATCCTAGGAAACATCTTATACCATTGTATTTTCCCATGTTCTTGCCAGATCTTTGCTTCTTTGTTGATCAATGTTCTTTTTTCTCCCATGTTATGCAGTATTCTTGCATCTGTTTTCATTTTCGGAATGGAAGAGCTCTTTTTCTCATTATTTATTCAAGAATGTCCCAGTGTTAGTGCAGAGTTCTGAATCAAGCATCCATCTTTCTGAGGTTCCTCCCAGGAAGTTGAGGTAGGCTATTTCTGCAATGTTTGATTTGCCTTACAATAAAAGATCATTCATGCATCATTATAGCACAGTTTTGTTTCTAATGAACTGTAATTGCAGTTCTTCCATGTATATGGCAGAAGAGTTTTCCAGATGGATATTTCAGTTGCTGTACATACACAATGAGATACACTTATCACCTTGTGGTTGGCAATAATAAATGTTGGTGTCTTCATACATTTCTATGTACTCCTAAATATCTTGAATTTGGTTTTATTTTTTATTTATGATTAAAGATGTTGTGAAACCCAGTTTGATATATTAGAGCAGTCTTGTTAGAGTTTGTACTGTAGTCTGTAGGTAGAGGATGTATTTGTACACATAGGGATAAAGTAGTGCTGAAGTCTCCTAACATTTTTTGAGATTCTTATAAATAGGGTGAAGATAAGTGGGCCAGGCACAGAGATCTGTGATATGCTGCAATTGAATTTAGTAGAGTATACGGTTTGCTTGAATTTTTCAGATAATGTTCTTTTCTATTAAAGCAGTTACACTATTTATTAGAGTTAATGAATATAATTAATTATTGGGACACTGTTGACATTGTGAGGAATATAACTATAGTCCTTGGAATTACAAGGCAGAAAGTGTAAATATGGAACATGCATTCCCCCTGCTCTGAAATTTAGTGATCTCTGAGGGGTCAGATCTTCATGTCAGGAGATACAGGGGTTTAAAACTTTAATGTCAATCATGTATGATTCAGATTTAATGTATTTCTATGCAACAACATTTTATTTTTTCAAAGTTACAGTACAATCTTCTATGGGACCCACAGTTATGACATGAAAATGTATCTGTTAGTAAATCTGAGTTGAGCAAAGACTTTTTTGATGAATTAAAAATTCTCCTGTTAGTTCATCATGCATGTTGATGATGATTGTATGAATCTGTTATCTTATGGAGCAAAGTGCTGTGCTAATGCTGAAAAGAAAAAATACATATTATGAATTACTTCTCTTTCCATGTTTATTTAGGTAAGTGAGTAACTTGCTATAAAAATTGCTCTAAAGTCATTAGCTGGCAAACAGAGGTTGAAAAATGGTCTGAAATCTTTTGTGTTGACTTAGCTTTTTTTATTATTTTTTTATTTTTTATTTTTATTTTTTTTGTGAGGATGGGAATACCTGGGAAGCCTGGCAGCCTTTATGGTGATACTGGGAAATCTTGTGTATGTCATGCAAATAAAAAAAATCATCTTGTAGCTGTCAGTATGACACTGTACTGGAAAGTCTCCATATCTTCTTAGTCAACAGGAGGACTTTGCATTAAATCTGGGGGTGAGACAGGATTGACTCCGCATCCAAGATGGAGGAGAGACTCCAATGGCAACTGATGGTCTGATCCACAGGTGCCAAAAAAAAATAAATAAATAAAAAGATATTTTTCAAATGTCTGAGATTGAGTTTGATGGAAGAGAGAGATATATACGAGCTGTTTCAGGATAAAAGTGTATGGATGAAGAAAAATAAAGTGTACTCATTGAATTTAGTGGAAGCCTGTTCATTTATTAGTATTATAGCCTTTATTTATTTAGTTAGTTTTAAAGCATTTGATTACCAAAAAAGAAGAGAATACAATGCAAAATCTATCAGTCAGTGTGCAACACTTATTCATTACATATTAAGTTAAGTGATAACAAAGAGGTTGTTTCACAAATTATGTTGCTTATGTTTGAGTGCAAAATGTTCTGCTGAGATTATCTGTATGTTTAAATGTTTTAGAATTGTTTGTTTTAATCTAAGTTGGGTGATGTTTCTTGAAAGCGATAAGTTCATAAAGTTGATACCAGTATTTTCTGGAATTACATAAACATTGTTCTTTTCATTGTTTGTATGAGTTTTTCCGTTTTAGATTTATTTTTAAGGTCTCATCCTGGTGTGTTAAAGGGGGTAAGTAAGTTTTAATTGTTATTGTTTTCTATTGTTATTAACTCTTAACTCTATATGTTAAGTTTTACCATTTTCTTTTCTGAAATCTGGTGGCACGGGGTTAATTTTTTTCTTCTTGCTGTTTTGAGGTGAAATGTATTATGTTTTATATATGGTTTGTAATTTTGAAGAAAATTACCTGCAGTAATAATTCAGGGTTATTAAAGACAGAGGTACCAATCTGTTCAGGACAGATCAGTTAGCAATGTAAGTTTTATAAGCAGAGTTATGTGATATACAAGATAGTCATGCTATCCTCTTCATCATCAACTCCCTTTTTCTCATTTTTCTACGTGGGATCGGGGTGCTCTCAATTCAATACCACTCTGCTATTTTCTTTTATAGTCATGCCTGACTGTTACAGGTCTTCTCACACAATCCATCCACCTCTTTGTTGGATGCCCTCATTTCCACTTACCTTCTTTATGTCTGTCCTAAATCTTCTTCACTAGATTGTATTTTGCTTTTATGCACATGTACAGAATCACTGTAATCGATTCTCTTCAATTTTCTCTGCAGTTGGAGATACATTGGCTTTTGCTCTGATGTCCTCATTTCTTCTTCTGTCTGACAGTGTGCACCCTACCACACATCCCAGGCACATCATCTCTATCACCTCTAGTTTCCTCAACTGCTTGGCCTTTACTGCCCAGGTTTCCATACCATACAGTAGTATTGGTCACACCACTGCTTTGTATACCTTACTCTTTAGCTTCTTTGGCATCTTCTGTCATACACAGCACCTGAGACTTTGTGCCAGTTTGCTGCAGCACCTATGATTCTAGCTTTGACCTTCTCATTCAGATTTCCCTTATCCTCAATCACCCATCCCAGATACCTGAAACTGCTAACCTATTCCATTCTTTTTCATTTGATCTCAGTTCTTAACTTCTTCTGATTTCCCCAATTTGCTGCAATTACAACTGTGTCTTATCTGTATACAGTTTCATTCTGTATGCCTTCAGTTTTGCATTCAGTTCCCCTATCATTCGCTAAAGTTCTTGTTCAGAGTCTGCTTGGAATGCCCTATCATCTGTATAAATGAATTTGGTCTGCTCCCTCTGATCTGTTTGTTAATGTAGAACATCACCATTATGAACAGCAGTGGGCTCCGAGATGAACCCTGAGGCACACCAGCTCCTACTCGTAACCCCTCTGTGAGGCCAAACCGTGTTCTTACTTGAGGCAGTGGGTTTCCATATATAGCCTGCATTAATCCTACACAATCTTTCTTGGATGTTAAACTACCCCAGTACTGCCCAAATCATCTTTCTTGGGATCTTGTCATATGCTTTCTCCAGGACACAAAATGCTCAGTTGGACTCTTTCTTTATCTCTACCTTCCTCTCAATTATCTGTCTCACTGTAAAGATCAAGTTGGTTGTGCTGCATCCTGATCTGAATCCAAACTGCTCATTTCCAATTTTACATTCTATTACTCTGCATATTCATTTATCAATCTCCCTCTCCAGAAATTTCATACAGTGTGACAGGAGTTTGATACTTCTGTACTACTCACAATTGTGGATGTCTCCTTTGTTCTTGAACACTGGCATGAGTATGATTATTCTCCATTCATCTGGGATAGAACTTTCTCTACAAATTATTATGAGTACCCTCATGAGCCATTTCTCCCCTTTATCATCCAATATCTTTATCATATCTGCTGTGACCACATCTGAGCCTCCTGCTTTCCCTGACTTAATTTTCGTTAGCATTGTTTTTACTTCTTTTAGGTTAGGCCCCTACTCTTCTCTCAACATAGGCTATGTCTGGGCCAGTGCAGCTTCTTTGGGGTTTTCTTAATTTAGAACTTGCTGGAAGTCTCCTTCCATCTCCTTTTGAGGTCCTGCAGACTCACGAACAGGTGATTTCCTGGCATACCTTGTGAAGGGTGTCTATCTTCTTTATCTTTCCAACTTTGCCGTGCAACCTGATTGAGTTTTTTTGCGCCATCTACCAAGCCACTTTCCAGAAGCTTGTAGAGTGCCTCTGATGCCATGTTCTTTACCATTGCAACTCCTCTCTTAGCATCTTTAAGTCACAGATTATTCCTTTTTAGCCTATCCAGTCTTTTCACACATGTTTTCCTCCATTCATTCTTTCTTTTGATGACTTCCTGCACTTCTGCATTCCATGACCAGCTTTCCTCATGTACCTTACTTCCATACCTTGCTTGTCTGCATATCTGTTCTGTAGTCCTCACACATGCTGTTTTGAGGTATTGGTACTGTATTCTTCCTCAATTCCAGCTATTATCTCTTCTTCCAGAGGTGCTGGAACCTGAATAATTCCCTGAACTCTTGTACTTTCTCTCCAATCAACTTCCAGGTCTTCAGCCAAGACTCTGTTGACCTTAGAGCCTTCTCTGATCACTGCTTGCAGCTGATTGTGGCAGCCAGTTTTTTATCCTTTGGGCTGACTGTTTCACTGGGGATAACTTTGTAATCACGTTCTACCTGAGTACATGTTGAGCACTTTTGTTTATGATCTTGTGACTGTCTGTCTTGCTGATCCATGTGTTGGCCGCCATCAAGCATCAGACAGAATTCTAGAATGGCCCCTCCTTCTTTACTCATGTTGCCCCACTCTTGTGGACCCAGGCAATCCTCATTTCCTGTTCTGTCTGTTCAGATATGGTTTTCAGGTCACCCATTATCAAAACCAGTTCATGTTGTCCTGTTTTATCTAGTAGACCCTGCAACTACTGTCTGAATGCACTCTTTTCCTTACAATCACAATCCTGCTGCGGGACATATGCTAAGACTATGAATACTGCCATTTCCTCTCACTGAAGTCTGATTGCCATGAATCTGTCACAAATTCGTATAACACTTTTCACTGTCTTCTGAAGCCTGTCCTTCACCACAATCCTCACACCACTTCTAGGCTTTCCTCCTCCTAAGTAGCAGACTCTGGATCCCAAGCCAAGTGGCTTTGCTGCACTGGTCTTTCACCTTATCTCCTTACTACATACGCTATCCGACCTCCTCCTTACCATCATGTCATCCACTTCCAACTGTCTCCTGTATGTAAACCTACATTTAATGTAGCAAGTTTTAGTTCTCATTTCGCAGGTTGCTTTATTTTACATCCTGCTTTTGCTCAACAGTGCTATCCCAGGTAACCCAAGGTGGGGAGCTGGACACCAGCTGGCCAGTAGCTTTTTGACCCAGGGCTCCTGCGTTTATGGCAGGCACACACTGGCCAAGAGGACCACATACACCCCTCGCACCATTAGCATGGATCTCTGGCATAAGTCAGAGTAAGCCTGATCCTCAACCAACTTATCACTGGTAAATACCCATACCCATTTCATGACATTAGTTGATAACGATATACAACAGTTTATCATAGATTATATATCTAGCTCAAGCATTTTATTTGTTTGCCTAGAGTGTCACCCACTCATGAATTTAACAAACTTACTGCAAAAATAAAAAAATATGAGAGAGAGAGTGATAGTGTTTAGATTCCAAAAGACCATCCACAATAGTCTTGAATACCACACCTGAAAAAGTCTGCTTTTCACAGAGATATGATTGTATAAATTGAAAAGTAAATTCTTCCATATTTCTGCGATGTATGGCCTTGTTTTATGCAGACTTCCATTTTAAATGATAGAAAGATCCACATTATACTAATTGTGGACACACTGAGTTCATCACCTTTAAAAACAGTTTGTGTACAGCTTCAAGTTCTTTTGTCACAAGACAAAGACCTCTTAACTAACCTCAGATAAAAACAGGAGCATCATGTATGTTTATCACTTGTCAAAGATAAGGATTCTTAATCTGACCTCTCTCAAATGGTGATGATTAAGACCCATGGATCTGGCCTATATCCTTAATAAGCAGAAAGGATATTTCATCCAAATAAGATTGTTTTATAGAAATATGTACTAGAGATAGACTTAAAAGACTTGACCAGTTCATGGACGTGTCGCATTTGCAAAGATTAAAAGTGGTAGCTTGTTTGTCAGATAGTTTAACCTCAGCTGTCCAGCTACATTTCAGCTAATATCGCAAGTGTATCTGATTAATATGCTAAATCTAAATCATAACAGTCTGGTTTTCTCCTCATTCTAAGATGGTCGCTGGCTAGACTGCTCCCTATTCACTGAGCTCCTCACAGCATTGGAAATACCTGCAATTTTTAACAACTTTTAAGCTAAATTTTTCCACAGTTTTCTATACAGAAAGTATCTCTGATACATCTTCTGCATTCTGGGACTATTTATTTTTCAAAAGAGTGCAATTTTTATGTTAATTTACTTCAGAGTACTTTTGGCCTCAACAGTCTTTGGGCACGGGCACTCTAGAAGCTCCTTTCTGTGTCAGAATTCCTGTTTTCACACCTCTTTTCTGGGCATGGCTGGAAACTCTGACTCCATGGAGACGCAGACAACCAAGGCCAAATTATCCTCTATGCTTTCTCCAGAGAAAGACACCAGATCTAAGAGATTAAGAACCACCAAACAATCTACTGAGAACATTAAAGTAAGTGCTAAAGATAAAAGTGACTCTAATTTTTATTTAGAAGATTTGAAGATGGCATTACAGCCCATTCAAAGTGCTATTCAGGGTTTCTCTGAACAACTGACAGATTTTGGTAAAACTCTAAAGCAGATAAATGATAGAATGGACTTACTTGAAAATAAAAATCTAGATTTGGAAATAAGAGCAGACTCTATTGAACGTGACTTAAAATCCAAGGATACACTTTTTACAGAAATACAAGCCAAATTACTGGACTTAGAAGCAAGGTCTCGCAGAAATAACATAATAATTAGAGGACTACCTGAATCTTATGATAATCAGAACTTAATTTCAGTGTCTAAACAAATATACAAAGCATTACTTAACTCGGAGACAACCACTAATACCTTAATTGTTGAAAGAGCGCATAGAGCCCTGCGTGCTAGACAAGAATCTACTTCACCTCGGATTATCTACACAAGATTACTAAACTACCAAGACACTCAAAGTATCTTAGAAGCAGCCAAAAGTAAAAAACATCTCATATGGAATAATCATAAGCTGACTTTTGCACAGGATCTACCTCCACAAATAAAATTGAACAGACAAAAGCTATCACCATAGTGTGCAGATCTGATAAAATGTGGCATAAAATTTTGGATGAGGTATCCAAACACACTCTCCTTCAGCTTTAATGACAGAAGCTATACTGTTACAGAACCACAAGAAGCAAAGGATATCTTTTTAAAATTATTTAAGGTCCTTCCTGACCTTGCTACACAATAAGTAATTCTTCTTTTATAAAGTAAGTACATTGAACTACAGTTAGTGACCTTACATTTCTTTATATATACTCTTAAATAACTGGGTATATATAACAAGCTTTACCATAAGAAAAATACTCTGGTCTTAAAATGTGTATAATGTTTGTTTAATGGTTTATTGAGATGTCACTGTTTTTAAACAATTTCTATTTCATTATTTAATGCTTTTATAGTTTCCCTGAAAATACATTCCAGAGTGTTTTATGTGGTATTATGCTTTCAGTCAGAAATGTCACTCAAACAAAAAAAGAGTGAAAATCATTTAATCTCTCGTGCTAATGCAGCGTTACCAACCTGCATAGAATCCTGCTGTTGTTGTTTATCTTAACCCAGGCGCAATCCATTTTCCCTCCTGTTTGTCAGCCTGATGACGTTACTATCCATAGGAGATTCGTGACAGGTTTATCTAATTAGTTACATCCTGACTGCCTATATGCTTCCTGTTGCTTGGCTGCTTGTTATCATAGAGATCGCAGATTACTATCTGCTTCCTTGGGTTTTCGTTCACGTATGGTATAGCTTCCTGGTTTCGTGATGCAGTCCCCGATGAGAGATACAAACATTAACTATCAGAATCTGCTGCTGTTTAATCCAGCTTGGCTATTGCGTGTATCTTCGTTTTCGTTCTTCAGTTAACTCTGAAGAATTGAATGCTGCGAGAGGACTTCTACGTGATCAGCGCGTTTTCTTTTCAGTTGTGCAAGAGTATTTCCTGCATTAAGCACATCATTTCCAGAAGTATACGTTATCTCTAAACACAGAACATTAAATACGAGAGACAATTGAGCCAGCCAATAGAACTGTTTAAACTCTCTTTTAGCAAACAGCTAAAAAATATGTTTTGGGTATTTTGGCTAGACAAGCAACAAGTACACAAGCACATACATTTATTACCATATACTGACTCACAGTATTTTCCTTGTTAAGTTTCCATGATTTAACATATGGAATGACCTGAAATATAAATGAGTTAGTTAGTAAGCCTGATTAACAGGCATCATGTCAAAATGCTTTTGCTTGTATGTAGGATTTAGTTGGCCAGTTAATATGATTAGTGGTTTGGTCCCATGGTGTTGTTTTCTAATATTTCAGGCAACTTAGATATATAGTTTCAAATGTGCCTTTTTGTGAGACTATGTCTCTCACACTGATCCTGAGATGTTGACCCAATTAATAAGGGGTCTTGATCTTTATTAATGTTTTTCATTACCTTGCAAGTAATTATACTTACATGCAAGTGCATAAATATGTATGTTATGTTACACAATTTGATTATATATGGTTTCTCACTGTTATTTACAGTTAATAGAAGCCTTTGGCTTACTCTTCATTTTACATGACCCAGAAACTTGAATTTAAAATATACTCATAATAGGGCTTATCATAATATGTTACATAAATAGTTTCTCATTTATATCTATAATAATAGATTACATATATTATAATTTTATGTTTAGATTGTAAGAGCCATGTGATCTAATATATACAGTGTGACTGATACTAGTTTAGTTATGTATTCTTAATATCCAAGCGCCCACATAGATTACAACAGTACAAATTGAATGAGGTCTAGAATGGAGAAGATTACATAGAATTAACTTTTTTTTATAGTTTATTGACATATATGTACTATAATTTTATATCTTGACATTAATACTTTTAAGTTATAAGGTTTGAGATATACTCTTACGGTAATACATTCATTTACATGATTACTTTGCTCTAGTTATATTATAACTTTACTATGATACTTATGTTTCACATGCACCTACCAAGGCAAATATATATTATAGTGTTTGATTAACAGTATTTTCTTTATTTGACATAATTTTGAATTAACTATATAGGAGTTTGTGAATACACATATGAATGGGGTTAAGTATGTCGGGCATCTTGTTATCAGATTATTGTGTAAATATGTTTAGCTTTGTTAACTTTATTATAGTCCTTCTTAGGACTTTACTCAAATTTTCTTTTGTTATATGGGATTTATTGGTGACCAAGTACACACATCATATATATAGTTATCTATATCTTCCTTCTTTAGAGAAGTTAAGGTGGGTAGGCACTGGGGTGGGGAGGGGGGAAGATTTTGAGACTAAAGCTAACTCTATTTTGAATCATACCTATATATATAATAATTGTTGTACTGAGACTAAGTTTTGCTTTTTCTCTTCCTTCTTATATTTTTTTCATGCACAAACATTTTATTCCCCTGCATTTCTTTTAACAGTCCTTTGATAATAACATGACTAATTTATTAATAATTGATTCCTGGAATGTAAGAGGGATTAAGAACAAAGCTAAGAAATCTTTACTATTTCATTTAATGTATAAATCACATGCTAATATATGTTTTCTGCAAGAAACACATATTCTCAGGGATGACTGGTACAAAGAAAAAAGCAAAAAATGGGTCAAAAAAATAATAGCTTCTGGTGACACTTCTAATTCCAGGGGGGTGGCTATCATAATTAAACAGAAATTTCAGGGGAGTATTATTGAAGAAAAACATGACAATGAGGGTAGATGGTGCTATTTTACCTCCACCATACAAAATATAGATAAACCACTTTTGGTGCTAAATATTTATGGTCCATGTAGTCATCAACATTTTTTATTCTACAGATACATAATATTCTCTCTTCTTATAAAGATCACTATGTTATTGTAGGTGGAGACTGGAATGCTGTAATCAACCCAGTTATTGACCGCACTAGCTGTTCCTCTTCCTATAATCATCAAGCATCCCTTGCGCTGGAGGACCTAATATTGGACCATAATCTTATAGACCCTCTACAACTTACTAAATACTCAAACAAAAAAGATATATATACATATTACTCAAAATTTTATCATTCATGGTCAAGGTTGGATTTCTTTCTTATATCTACTTTTCTATCACAATTGTTATTAGACTTTAGTATTGAGCCCAGATTTCTTTCTGATCACTCTAGAATCTTACTAAAATTAAATATGGACTTTAATTCTAGACATACATTCAAACAAAATAATTGGACTTTGAATAATAATTTGCTCTCTAATAAAGATATTAGCAAAACATGTATATAAATAATTCAAGAAATGGAAAATAACCTAGATTTAACTGATATTCCTTATGATATACAGTGGGCTGCTTGTAAGGCTAGGTTGAGGGGAATGTTCATTGGTAAGGCTTCATACATTAAAAAACAAGTTAATAATAAAGAAAGATCCCTAAAACTAAAGATTCAATCTCTTGAAACTCAATATAGATTAAATTCAGACCCCTCATATTATGAGCAAATTATACAATCTCAAAAAGAACTCCTTTTGCTACATCAAAATAACCTCTCAATACTGGAGCAAAGATTATTAGCTACTTACTCTGAATGGGCTCAAGTGCCCTCCAAAACTCTTGCAAGAATAATTAAAAAAAATTTGACAGGCCTAAAATATCACCTATACAATACAAAAATCAAATATATAACACGTACAAGGAAATTTTGCAACTTTTTACACTATTATATACTGATTTATATTCCAAAAATCCAAACCTATAGTTAATTGTCATATAAATAGTTTTCTAAGTTCTATAAGGTTTCCTATGTTGAATGAAAAACAACTTAACATTTTGTCAGCTCCTCTAAGTCTTCTTGAAATCTCTGATTCCATTGACAGACTCAAACCTGGTAAATCTCCAGGTCCAGACGGATTCACACCGGAATTTTTTAAATCCTTTAAGTCAGTAATTGCTCCTTTCTTGCTCAAGGTTTATAATTACATTAAAATAAACGACATAGCTGATCTCCATTGGAACACCTTAAAAACTATACTAATTTTAAAGAATAATAAAGACAAAATGGACCCCAATAATTACAAACCCATTTCATTAATTAATTTAGACATTAAAATTTTATCTTCTATCCTCGCTAATAGACTAAAGAAAGTTTTAACATCTATAACCTCCCCATATCAAACAGGTTTTACATCTCACAGACATGCATGGGACAACACTCTGACTATGGAAACCATTATACACCTTACAGAAAATGATAATAACCCACTATATACATTGATTCTTGATGCATCAAAAGCATTTGATAGAGTGAGTTGGGACTTCCTCTTTTAAGCCATGACCTGTTTCAATATCCCTATATCATTTATAAATTTAATCAAAACTTTATACAAAGAATCCTTTACCAGACTATATATTAATGGAGCCACATCTATCCCCATAAAAATTACTAATGGTACAAGGCAGGGCTGTCCTTTATCTCCTTTTCTCTTCAATTTGTATTTAGAACCATTACTTTTATACATAACACAAAATACATTCCATAGGATTCCTAAGGTCTTGAACACTAACTTACCCTTCTCAGCTTTTGCGGACGATTTAGTAATATACTTTCAAACACCTATCACAGATCTAAACAAACTTGTTAACTCTATTGAGAAATTTTCACTTGCGTCGGATTATCACATTAATCCCCAAAAGACTCATATTCTCCCTTTAAACCATCTGGCACATAAATCATACTTATTTCCTGTGTCTCCTTTTAATATTACTTATGAGGTGAAATATTTAGGTATTCATGTGGTTCAAAATAGCCTATCTTCATTTCAAAATAACTTAAATAAAATATGGACATCTATAATGCTTGATATGCGTAGATCAGAACTACTTAACCTATCACTTTTATCCAAAGCTGCAGTGATTAAAATGAATATTCTCCCCAAATTTCTCTACCAATTCAATTCCTCAGATCAAATCATTCCTAAATCCTTCTTCGATAGAGTTAAGAAAGAACTAGCTAAATTTTTGTGGTTTCCTAAAACAGTTAGGATTTCTTATCCTAAACTATCAACTTCTAAAGACAGGGGTGGTTTGGGTCTGCTAAATTTGTATCTCTATTATTTAATTGTTTCAGCCAACAAATTACTTTCCATTTCTAAACTGAACAATATTAACTACAATCAATCTCCAATTTGGGTTAAGCTATGGCATCAAAATATCATTTCCAAAAACATTAACCCTACTGCCATTCCATTCATCTCTATAGATATTATAAATACACTCAAAATCTCGAATTTCCTAAAACAAAAGATCAAAGCATTTCAGGAGTTACTGAAACTTGTCAAGCTTGATAATAGTCTTTATTTACTTCAACCACTTCACTTGAATCCCGACCTTAAATTAGATAATATGCCATTTAATCTTACAAACTGCCCTCTTAATAAAAATATGATTGTCTGGGATCTCTTGAAATATAAAGATTTGTCCCTGGCTAATCTGCGGAAGATACTGAAAGTCAATTGTAAATATACTATAATTTTACGTCAATTAAGAGAAGTGGTCATGGCTAAATGCATTCTCAATTTGCCAAAAGAACAAGATCTTAACAATTTAGATACGATAATTAAAACATTATCACTCCCTGAGAAAATGTTATCAAAATCATATAATTTATTAAACAAATTCATACAAGACTCATTATGTCTTTTTTCTAACTTCTGGGATAAACATAATTCTCAATTAACTAAGAAACAAAAACTCTTGGCTATTAGAAATACTTTGAAACACTCCCCTTTTAAGAAATTGATCTATACCCAATTGATGATAAATAATAACGCATATTATACCCCTTCCAAACTTAATAAAATTGATGCTAGTAAGTCTCCCTCTTGTCCTTGTTGCTCATTTCCAGAAGCTGACCTTCTGCATATTTTTTGGTATTGCCACTATTCACATAAACTTTGGACTTCTTTGAAGGTAAGGTTACAGAAAACGGGGTACCACAAATCCACCTTATCCTGGGAAACAGCAATTCTCCACATACCCTCGATACATCTTTCTAAATTAGACACACATGTTTTTATATTTATTTCCTCTCTCATAAAACTTTACATTTCCAAAAACTGGCTTGATCGTACTAAATTGAATTGGAATGCCTTTAGAACAATGGCTTACTCGTACATTTCTGCACAAAAAACTTTGTTGAAGAGTCCCAAAAAAATGGCTTTAAATAACAAAACTATAGAGAAGGTCCTCTATATTATTAACAACGATCATTGGTTTTCACTTTAGTGTCTTAGTACACTAATATGATTTATTTACCTTTATACTTCATTTTCTCATATAATTAATACTTTATTTAATCATTTGCACCTTGGTCACCATTTGTACATATTGTATATATTGTTGTTTTTTTTATTTTTCCACATTCATGAGTTGAAATGTACATTTATTTGCTGTGTAATCTCTAATAACTTCTAATGATTATATTTACAATTTTTTGATGCTTGTTGTTATGTTATATTCTATAATTCAATAAAGAGATTTTTGAGAAAAAAACAGTCTGGTTTTCTATTTACTCACATTGTATATTAAACTTCTTTCTTCATGGCAAAAAAAACAGGTCAACATGAACAGGTCTCACTCAAAATTTATATAGTAGAAAATCTAACACAGATCTACTACTGTACTTCACTGAAGCAGGGTTTATGTATGTTTTACATTGAACAAATCCAAATAGTACAGTTTATTTGACACATACTTGTAGGGGTAGGGTCTTTGATTTCAACAGGTCTTGTTGATGGACAGCTTCAATTGTTGTGGCCAACCTGTAAATTTCTTTCTCTCCGTGAAACACTTAAGTGCCTCTAGACAAGTGGAATAATTTTAGTAATTCCCTCCTCTCTAGAGATGGTTTCTCATTTTCTTCACTAGATAGGGGAAACAGACTTCAGTAGGAAAGAAGGTAAAACACCAGCTTGATGGTGCAGAAAATAAAGTATGGACTACATCACTAGCGACCCAAGTTTGAATAGTAGCTCATGTGCTAGCTGGAGTTAGTGGTGGGGGGTGAGATGGAGCAGCCCTTGCAGGCTTGCCCATCCTGAGGGAGAGAGGTGTCTCTTCTTCATCACAAAGGTGAAGCCTACTATGAGAAGTAGGTGTTCACTCCATGGTACACATACCATGAAGAGGAAGGTGATGCTCCACTCTGGAGAAGGAAAGCTACCCTGCAGGATCTGCAAGCTGGACCATCCCCTACCAAACAACTCTTGCCACAGAATGAATGAGCTGAATAGGGATTTCCATGCAGAAATGAATGGGCCATAAGGCTCTTGTCTTGCCAAGGGATTTCTGGATTCCACACTAACAAGCAACAATTGGGATAACTGGGTGCAAGTAGAGGAACTATTGAGCTTGATCCTAAGGAAAAAAAGGGGATTAAAAAACAAAGAAAATTGCTTGGAACAAATTACAAGCTTCATTGTTACTTACAGCTTTGCTATTTAAAATAAAATTGACTAATACCCTCATTTTTTTAGATTTGTGCAGGAGACAGGTTTCTGATCCATACTATCCTTTATTATAATCCTTTCAAAAAGTGATAAACTAAGGCAATTTATTTTGTATACTGGCTCTTGTTTAGTTCATGAAAAATCACTTGATTTAAGTAAGTTATGGGATGGTTGATTAAGATGAGACAGATCACCAAGAATTACTATGGGGGTAAAAAAGTTAGATGTTAAGCTAACAGATTCTAATAAATGTGGGTTTCTCACCAAACTGATAAATTAACTAGATCATCTCTTTGAAGATTATTTGGCTGATAGTGCATACATAAACATGTACATGCTCACTGTTGCAGAAATGCTGACAGATGGCAACTACCATGCCAAGGATACCATACTACTGGCCAGTATGCCAAAGCTTAGCTGCTGCTTTCTAACACAAGTTACAACTGACTTATAGACATAAAAATTCAGAGAACTTTTTTTGCTGGCAGTCTGGGAAGCAAGATGTCATCTATAGCTTGTTCTGTCAGGCATTTAAAAGGATCCAGTAGTCATAACAAGAAAAAGTTAAGTACCTTGCCTGGGATCTTTTCTGTTTTTTGATATTTCTGTCTTAGACTTTTGTTCATGTCACCTGACAGTGGCGAATGCCTCTCTGATAGGCAGGTTAGTGTCTTTTCTGTTTTTGATGGAAGCATAACATCAAAGACTAGTCTATTGTTAAACATTTTGCCCCCAAAACCCAGAGAAGTCAGCTCTCTTCTTTATAAAAAATATTTTGTGAGCAATTTTTTTGAAGGATCTAGCATGAGAAACAATGTCATTGAAAATTCCTGCCTCAAACATTCCTTCACAACCAAAAAGAACAAAAGCAGAAGGAGGCATCTCTATATCAGCTTCTTCTTTCAGAGTCGGTTGTCTTTGTTGAGGCAGTTGCCAAGACTTCAGACTATTCAGCATCTAGGCCTGCTACCTTTGTCTCAACCTAGTTGGAGTCTGTCACAGGACAGCTTACAGGTACATCCCATGTGACCAGTCAGATAACCATTAAGGCCTCTAAGCAAGAACCAAGACTTATGATTTCTGAAGGCCTGGATGGTGCTCCTCAAATATTAGTACAAGTAGACTTCTCTGGTTCTTTGATAGTGGTATATCTGGAGTTGACACCTTCTTGTACGGTCTCCTTAGAAAGCCCTAGAAGAAAAAAAAAACTAAACATTTTCCTTCTCCTGCTATACATGTTACCAGAGATCTTCAACAAGAATGGCACGATTTTTCTCAGTTGTAGTTCAAAGCCCCTATGCATCCTAAGCCCCTCATTTTTGTGTTTATGCACCATTTAACCTGTTAAGAGAAAAAAAATGTTACTTCCTCTGAGGAAGATTCTTCCTCTGAACCAAATCTTGGATTATGTTTATCACTTATATTCTCCTTTGGGATATGAGTCTGAAATAGACAACATCTTGTCACTGAATCACCTCAAGGATAATTTTCCTTTGGTGAAAAAAAAACAGAAGAAAATGTAACATTTTAATTGGAAGAAAAAGCAGCTGTCTGAATCCCAAATGAGATACCATAATCTTCAGTCAACTTTTTTATTGCTTTTCCTATTCTGCAATTCCAGTGAAATTCCCCCTCCAAGCCAGAACCTTTCTACCACAAAAAAAAAAAAAAATAATAAAAATCAGCACAAAAATCCAGAACTAAATGGCAGGATAAGTCTAAATGTGTTTCCAGGGTATAAGCTCCTCTCCTTTTCAGATATACCTTCAAGTTTTTACTAGTATCTCCTCCCCTCTCCACCCTGGCCACTGTCCTTCCAATTTTCCAAAAAAACGTTCTTTGAAATGTTCCCTCTGGAAAACGATCATTTCAGACTTTCATTTTGAAAATCTTTCAATAAGGGTATACTCTTCCATATAATTATCCTCCTGTTTGACACTGTTCCACAGGCAACTCATAATGAATAGCATCTGGATTTTCCAGCTATTGAGGACATTTTACACCAAGGCCTAATACCTGTTCTTCACAATCAAAAAGGAAATGGGTACTAGGTTTTTCTCAGTCCCAAGAAAAATAAAGTGCTTGGATCTTTCTTTCTTGAACACATTTTCAAGCATTCCAAAATTCAAGATGTTAACACTCCAAAGTCTTCTTTCTTTTATCTTTTTTCCAAAAGCTTTTCAGATTACCTTGGACTTCAAATATGCTTACCTACACATTTCTATGCATCTTCTTCAGAGGAAATTCTTATGATTTTGTACCTTGGGATACTACTTTGAGTTTGCTCCTTTCCCTTCTTATCTTTCGACTACTCCAAGAGTGTTCACAAAGTGTATAGCTCCAGTCATAGTGTTCTTCAGGTGCGAAGGCATCCACACATTCCCTTATCTTCACAACTTTCTGATCTAAGCCACTTTCCTTTACAAAAGTCTGCAGGACATATACTTCACTATCATTCTCTTTCAGAATCTAGATTTCACTCTGAATGTCAAGAAGTCCAGCCTTCTCCCTTCTCATTCTCTGGTGCTCATAGGGTGGCACCTCATCAAATCCCACATGATGACTTTTCTTCCTTTGGATTCGTAACAGATAGTAACCCTAACAAGCCTTTCTTTGACTTCAGCAAGAGATAGCCTGGGAACCCTGGGTTAAATGGTATCCAAAGTGTAGAAGATTTCATCTACCAGACTGCAAATGAGAAAAATTCAGTGGCACATAAAATGTATCTGGGCAAAGAGCTGTCATCTTCTTTTTCCAATTCCTCTCTTGTCATTTATGATAAGACCAAACCAAAGCATTCCATTTCTAATCTCTCATCCTCTTTAAAACATCCCCACAAATGCATCAGACAAAGCCTGGGGGACTTAATCAAAGGTGTCAGATTGCAAGGAATTTGGTCAAAAAGGGCAGTAAAACCATATAAGTATAAAATAAATGAAGTCATTGATTCTTACTCTTCAATCTTTCCATCACCAGTGGTCTAAAGGAACAATTCAGGTTCTGATGGGCAGCACAACTCTCCTGTGGGATATCGACATACAGGGGGACACAAAATCTGAAGCCTTGTACAAAATAGCAACTATTCTTTGAGATACTAATATTCATCACAGTCTTGTCCTCCAAACAGTCTATGATCCATAAGAATAGAGCAGCTTGTAAGATTACTTGAGCAGATCAAAGACATACCTTTCAGGACTCCCAGCGAAGGACTGTGGATATCAGATGCCTTCTCTTTCATGTGATGATGGAAATTCCTTTATATATCTCCTTCCTTCCTCTTATTGCAAAGGTCCTCCTGAAGATTTGGAAGAACAATCCTAATATTCTTCTCTTAATGCCCTTTTGGCCCAGACATCATTGGTTCTCACTTCTTGTCCACATAGCCAAGGGCAATCACTACATATTACCACACAAGATAGACTTGCTCACACAGCAGAAGGGCTCTCTAATTCACTCAAACCTGAATACTCTCATACTCATGGTATGGATTATATACTTTTAATTAATTTTAGGCAGCATTATTCTGATGGTGGGCTACAGTAAATAAAAGAGGCTAGAAAATCATATATTTTAAAATGGAAAAGATTTTCGTTGGGGTGCCAAAAGAGAACATGTGGTATTAATCATGCAGACATACTTTCTTTCCTCAAATATTTTTGTGAGCTGTTCATTTCTCATCTGAAATAAACATCCATTAAAGTATTTTTAATAAAGTCAGACTTTATTACACAAAACACATTTCTATATCATCTCTGTAGTGCAATCCTCAAGCATCATGCACTTTATCAACACCAGTGTCTGGCTCATTCCCATTTATATCCATAACTATAGTCCATCTTATTTTACCCACTAGGATGCAGCCATGAACTCGGGTTTACATCTGACAATTAAAGTTAACTCCATATAATAATTATTCACGTGCAGTCCTCAAGGATGGTGCACCATACGTCATTTGTGATTGGTGATTAATTTCCTACACTATACCTATTCTCTCCTCCTTGGTTTTCCTTTGGATTCACCCTGTCCTTCATCCTGGTATGATTTTCACTCTTGTAGTATCCAGTTACCTCTTTACATTGCCTTTTCATTTTTTATCACCTCCTTTCCTCATTCTGTTCAGTTTCTTACATTGTCTTCCCATGTCCAGAATCTCTTGCTTAACTTTTGCTTCTGTATTGTGTTTGCCCCCTTCCAGTTTTCAGTAATGATGGTTTTAACTTCAGTACTCATTAGTCTGATAGTGTTAAGTTCTTTTTCTTTCCAGATGCTGTCCTCTTTCTTTATTCCTCATATACAGAATTCTCAAGTATGCTCTGCTTCCTTTAGAAATATGTATCCCCAAATCATCTGTGCCTGCTTCCAGACCTCTTGTGTCTACCCACATTAACAGAACCTATAAAACATCATTTCTACCTCTTTCTTCTGACATCTCCAGCATCTACTATACTCCTTTCTGCCATCCTTTACCACCAATCTCATGGGAGTTCAATGCCATCTATGCAGTATTCTCAGGCTTTGATCTCCCATGGCCATGACCCCACCCTTCTGTTCCATATAGCTTTCTTGAGGTTCTCTTCTCTGCATTTAATGCATCCCAGTACTTTTAGGGCAGCTTCTTTCATGGCCTTCCAGAATCTCTTCCATATTTCCCTGTCACATGCTCTTTTTTTAGCCTCCTTCTTATTTGTTTTTTTATCCGGCAAATGATGTTACATGTCATTGCATATGTCAGGATAAGTGGGAGCTCCTAGCCCCCCCTTTTCCTATTAATTTTCATTTTTACCTTGATTTTGCTTTTCCTCTTCTGTTTATTGACTCAGTCTTCTAGGTTTTATTGCATTTGTTATAGCCTTTTGTCCCTGGGGTGTAGTTATATGTTGTGGAGTAAGTGTCAGATTATCTGTAGTATCAGCATTTTTGCTGCATTAATTCTCCCAAGCAATGAGCAAGTCTTCTTTTCCCTCTCTGGAAAGTATCCCTTACCATTTTTCCAACTTCCTGTAGGATTTTCTCTATTGTTTCTCTCACCATGTTCCTGACATAGACATCTAGATACATAGGAACTTTGACTCTTTCATCTCACGTATTCTTGCTTTCCCCTTCCCTTTTCTTAATCTTGCTACCACTGCCTTTTTGCTGATGTATCTGATTCGCACCACTTCCTTAAACTTCTTGAATGTTTCTGTTATAGTTCCCATTGCTGTAGTCACCTCCTAGCATGTAGTCATCTATATATATAACTCCTTTTATTCAGGCATTGCTAAATTATGTCTGACTTCCAGTGACAGCTTCTCAAACACAAGAGTGAATAGGCCTGAGGACAGAGGGCACCCCTGTCTGGTCCCCTCCATATTCTTGTCTCCTCAGATACTCCTCCATTTATGAGTATTTTAATTTATAGGTTTTGGTATATGGTCTGTATTGAGGGTGGCCACGGTGGTGCAGTGGTTAGCATTGTTGCCTCACAGCAAGAGGTTCTCCGGTTCGATCCTCAGCTGGGGTGCCTTCTGTGCGAAGTCTGCATGTCCTCCCTGTGGTCACATGGGTTTCCTCCAGGTGCTCTGGTTTCCTCCCACATCCCAAAGACATGCTGTAGGTGGATTGGACACTCCAAATTGGCCCTAGGTGTGAGTGTGCGCATGTGTGTGCCTTCAGTGGAAGGTTGGGTGCTGGGCTGGCAACTCGACACCGTAAAACTCCACTGTCAATCACAAGTGGACAGGTGATCCGCTGTGGCAACCCCTAACCGGGAAAAGATAGAAGAAGAAGAAGGTATATGGTCTGTATCTAATATGTGAACATTTCCCTACCTGCCTTTGCTATAGTGTCTTAAATAAGAATTCCCACCTCACCATATCAAAAGCAAAATTCCACTTTCCCCTTCTTGATTGTTTTCTTCCCTGTGCATAAATTCCAGTGTGTCCCACCATGTTTTTTTCTCTTTCCTTCATGGAGCCATTTTGCCCTATGTGCATTATTTTTGGCAAAACATCATCCAATTTCCTGGCCAATACCTTTATCTTGATATACATTAATCAAATAGATAGGCCTGTAATTTCTGATTTCCTTTTTTTCTCCTCCACCTTTTGGTATCACAGTTATACTAGAGCTCCTCATACTTTTACATATTTTGCCTGAGTGCTGTTTTCAGTTGCATTTGTCCTCTAGGACCTCCCATATTTCATTCCTTCCCTATTTGCAGAATTTTGGGGAGAATCTCTCTAGCCATCCAATGTTCTTCTCCTTCATCTTGTATTTGTCTTTCCTTATCTCATTTCTTGTCACCTCTGCATTTTGCTTGTCTTCTTGTTCATTTTCCATTATATATCCCTCTACATTCTTTTCCCATTTCCATTCTGAAATTTCTGTCCCTTCCTGTTGTTTGTAAATCCCAATAGTATTCCTTAAAATGTTCCTTGATTAGCTTGTCCTCTTACAAATATTCTATATCTCCTCCTCTTATCCTCTGGACCTCTCCCTCTACATGTTTCCCTTGTGCCTCCCCCACTATCTACCAATAGTCATACCTCTCAACTGTCTAGATTTTTGCAGAATGTCCAGATTTTTGACTAACATTTTTGGTCTATTCCTCATAAAATGTGTGGTTTTCTGGATTTCTGTGGCAAATCAGTGATTACTGAATTCATTAAATAATTAAAGACATTTGAGATTCACACCCTTCAGAAAATGCATTGTAATACAAAATCTTTTATTCTAGCAACTTTCTAAGTTTATAAGAGGTATATTTAAAATTTGTACCCTTTTTGGGGGCTTTGCCCCCCCCCCCATTATTTAGGACTTTGTCCAGATTTTTTGTGTTAAGAGGTATGCCAATAGTGCTTCCAATACCATTATTGAATTTCTTCCTCCATAATAATTTTAATCTCCAGTTCAATTCTTATTACTTTTTCTCTCGTCTGCTTTCATTTCTTCCAGCTTACATCTGTACAGCTATCTCTACCTGTCTCACTCCAGCTCCTCAATCACCCTTACTTCTTTCTTTTTTCCCCTGACAGTGACCTTGATACTGATACCTGGTTTTAGGAACTAGTAAACACTGCTGTTATTGAGAGGCTTCTGGGGGGTGATGTGTAGGGAGAGTCTATATTCAAAGACCAAAGAGGTGTTTCAGCAAACACCTCTTGGTCGACACATAATGAGCAAACACACTAAAGCGCGAATGCTCAAAACAGCAATTTCTTTCCCTGGGAAAGAAATTGCTTGGCCATCCCTGTGTGTTCGCCCATTTCCTCACTATAGTGCGATTTTGGAGTTGGTATATTTACTTTGGGGGGTGTGGGGGGCAAAGCCCCCGTATTGTTATGTTTTAAAGTGTGTGTGTGCTGAGCATTCACACTTTAGTGTGTTCGCTCATTACGTGTCGACCAAGAGGTGTTTGCTGAGACACCTCTTTGGTCTTTTAATATCGACCTGTGGGAGGGGAGGATGGAGTAAGTTATCTTATTTTGTTATGTATTTGACAAACCAAGAAAAGCTATTGCAGCAATCTTGTGTACTTAGTCAGGTAGATAATAATAATTTGTAGGATGAAGAATCCTAAGGACTGACATCTCTTCTCCTTCAAAATTCAAAGATATCTCTGGTTATAGTAGAAGTGTTTTGTCAAGTGGCAGGCTTCATAGTTTCATTACATGTTTTAGCATTGACTTTGTATCCATGCCTTGGTTAAAACCTGCTGGTAGGCATTCACTCCACTAAAACTAACATCATAGCCAGCATTACGCAAACAGAAAACCAGTGACTCTGGAGGAGCCCCTAATCATCACTGATTGCATGGGGGTCCCTTCAAAAGCCAATGCTGGTTAGAAGAAATGTGGAGAAAAACAAAAAAGGTGTATCTCTGTGTGTGTGTGTGTGTGTGTGTGTGTGTGTGTGTGTGTGTGTGTGTGTGTGTGTGTGTGTGTGTGTGTGTGTGTGTGTGTGTGTGTGTGTGTGTGTGTGTGTGTGTGTGTGTGTGTGTGTGTGTGTGTGTGTGTGCATGTCTATCCATGTGGTCTGGTTTCCTCGAGTATCTCAAATACATGTAGTAAGTGAAATGGCATTCCTCCAGTTTTCCTGAAGGTGAACATGCAGTGTGTGTGTGTGTGTGTGTGTGTGTGTGTGTGTGTGTGTGTGTGTGTGTGTGTGTGTGTGTGTGTGTGTGTGTGTGTGTGTAAAAAACAGTAGGCAGTGGGGGCAACACATCAACTAATTCCAGCCCTTAGTCAATGTCTCTCTGTGAGACGGGTTAGCATAGTGTGATACACAGGCCTGTCAAATTGTAAGAACATTGTAGCTACAGTTCAGTACGTGCATACTACTTCTAAAACTCTGAAGCACAAACTAAAGGTTACTTAGGAGGAGTTTCACTGACAGTGTGTTACTTATACTAGAAGGGTCTAAGTGTCCTCCAACCTGACACTTGCTAGCGGTCCCAAAACTCTAACACTGGCACTGATCCCATCCCACCAGTGTTCATCTGGTTTGTCCCAGACTTTCTTATTATCCAGTATTGATTCCTTTATTAGTTCTGCAGTGTTTTATTGTCCTCTTTCTCCTTCCATTTACAGTTAGCCCACTTTCGCCCACTTCTCATTGTTTTCTGTTTCTACACACATTCTTTAAATCTCACTGTTACATGATGTGATATGCATCTCTCCCATAGTTGGATCTTTCCTTTATTTCTGTTAGGTGTTCATTCCATCAAGACTTGTCTAAACTACTTGCCTGTACAAAATGCTTCTTATGAAGCTGTATTCCCTCTCATTTGGATACCATTCATTCCATCTGTCCAGCCATCCTCACTCTTTCACTCCTCAGTTTAATTCTTAGCTAATCATTTTTTATATTCCTTCCTTCAATACATACTGTCTTTTTCCAGTTCTATGGTGACATTGCAGCACATCCCTCCCATTATCTCAATAACATTTCTTCTTGTCTATGTCCAGTTAGCAATAAATTTATTGTAGAACCCTTCATTATACCTGTCTGGTGCATATATGTTTCCTATTATCCAGCATAAACCTTCCAACCTTCCTGGCTAGATAATCCATTTACCTATCACTTTTTGTCTCTTTTTCAGTGGTGGTTTGAAACCCTCTGTGAAAAAACAATTGTTACTCCCTTCTGTCCATCCTGCCTTGATGTCTAGTTCTCCTTTTGGGTAGTCATGACATAGTGTCTTCTTCCCATCTCTGATTTTTAATTTTGTTTCTTGTAATAAAACTGTTTCCTCTACCCTTTTAACTTTTTCTCTTTGGTCCTTCTTCTGATAGGATTTGTCTCCCAGTGTTCCATGTAATTAACTGCATTTTTTATGTTTTGTCCACCTCTTCCCATTTTTCCATTTGCTGTCTTTTAGCCCAGTCCTTTCTCTTTGGGTCTTCCCTCTGAGCTGGACATTTTCTTTGGCCGATGCCTATGCTCAGACTCCTTTTCCCCATCTCTGGGCTCTGGATCCCTGCCTTTTGGCTCTTGCATGTGTATGAGCATGCCCTAGACAAGGTCCTTTTAAGACTTTCATTTGCTATCTTCCAGTGTCCCTTATACTAATACATAGCATGCCAGCCCATTAATGATGTCACAATCTTTATTCCTGAAAATGTTGCAACATTTCTCGTAACCTTTCCACTTTTGTTTATTGCTGTTCTGTTGAGATCTTGGTCTATTGTGATTACATTTTCAAAAAATAAAATAACATAAAATACACAGTTGCTTCTCATCATTTGCAGGTTTAAAGGCAGTTATCTTTTCTTCCTTTTGCTCATGACCACTCTTTTTTCCTTCTAGGCTACTTTTTCTGTTTGGGAGCACTATTTTTTTCCAGAGAGCACTATCTTTAGCCAAATTTCTGCAGGTTGTGTCAAGAGCTTTGGGCTTAGGTAGCCATTTTGACTGGGTTTTATAGCGCCCCTACCTCCATTAAGGCACATTTGTCAGCTACCATAGCTTATTCTCTTATGGATTTGCCTTTTTCTTCATGTTTTGAGATCAAGTAATTCTTAAAAGCATCCTATATAGCCCACATCCCCTAAGAAATCTATTCCTGTTCTCTGAGACTGAATTATGCACTTGAGAAATTCATTTTATCAAGCCTTTGAACCTGCTTCATCTGCTTCTTTAGGATAATAGGATCATAGGAAGTTGCTAGGCTATTGGCCCTTAGGCTCTTGTAAGCCTAGCCAATAAATTAGTCCATGTTTTGACAAGTCAGCACCCAATGTCCCTGGGGTGTATTTTCTGTTCCCCATCCAATTATCCAGGTTGCACTTAAAAAGGGTTAATGAGGTACTCTTCTTGACATGGAGAGGGAGGCTATTCCACAGAAGGGGAGTCTCTGGGACACAGATCTGTCCCACCAATTCTTATTGATGTCACAGACCAGGTTGAGGTCACGCATGTTGGTTACTCTACTGGAGCTTGACTTGGGGATATGCAGCAATCCCATCAAAGTGGGGCCTGAGACTGCTTTGTATGCCAGATAGCCATCACTTCTGAGGAGGCTGTATGAGACTGAGTAGAGGGACAGGGCCTTTAGCCTATCTGTGTAAGGTAGATGTTTGAGGCCCTAGATTCTACTGGTGAGAAATCTCTGTGGTTTCTCCAGCTGCTGCATGTGCTTTGTGAGGGATATTGTACTCAATAATGGGTTTTATAAGGGAGCAATACAGGGATGTTATGACCTGTTTGTCCCTGGATGAGATACCCTTACTAATGAGGTGGTTCATGTAGAAATCTTCCCATGTAATGGAGGCAATATGGTGGTCAAAATTCAGTTTGATACCAACCTGGGTGCTCAAGTCCCTCATGACTGATTGCGTGCTTAGGACCTTGTTATTAATATGATAATTTGTGGGAATGTCACTCTTTCCAAAGGGGATGATGGTGCATTTTTTGGCATTTAGTTTGAGGTCATGTTTCTTGCACCAGTCATTTGTTTGAGTGAGACCATCTTGGAGGATATCCATATCACTAGGGGAATTGATGACAGCACCCAGCTTGCTGTCATCTGCAAACTTGGTCAGCCATAGCCCATTGGTTTGGTCTGCACCTCAGAACAATATATCACAAACAACAGAGGCCCCAAGACCAATCCCTGGGGTACACCGCTCATTATGGGTCTACTGCTTGAGGTGGCTTCCCTTATTTTGACAAGGTGGGTTCTATCAGTGAGCCAGTTTGCTACCCATCTGGTAACATACAGATTGATGCCAAGTTGAGAAAGTGTATCTATTATACGTGAGTGGGGAATACTGTCGAAGGCTTTGGCCAGGTCAAGGTAGGCGGTGTGCACTATCTTCCCCTTTTCCATGGCTTTGGCGACTGTCTCAAAGAAGTCAGACAAATTTAACAGTCATGACCTCCACTTGACAAAACCAAACTGTGTGGAACTGAGTGTTTGGAGGTTGCCAATGTCCTTGTTAATGAGATCTATGATCATATGCTCCATGGCCTTGCAGATCAGGCTACTTAGGCTGATAGGTCTATAATTTCTTGGATCGGTAGACACTCCACCTTGTGCAAAAGGATGACAGTGGCTATCCTCCACTCGACTGGGACAAAGCTGGTACTCAGGCTTTGTTTGAATAGGGTGCCTAATGGTGCTGCAAGTTACTGCGTGAGTTCATGCAGGATGCAGCCTGGGATGTTATCGGGTCCCATGGAGGCTGCATGTTTTGCCTTTGAGAGGGCAGTGATGACTTGCTCCCTAGAAATAAGGGGAGTGGGGCAGGTGCTGGGGATGTCCTGATTTACTGATGGGGGACAGAGGGTGAAGTTTTCACTGAACCTGTTTGCCAGCAGGTTGGCTATATCTATGGCATTTGTGTATGTGGTATCCTTGACCACCAGTTATGAGCAGATCTGAGTGCTTCCTTTGAGATTGTGGACATATGTGAAGAAGGCCTTATAATTGTCTTTAGTAGCTATGGCCAGTTTGGAATCGAAGTTTGCTTTGGAGGATTTCACTATTGCTCTTATTTTCTTGTTCAGGCTAAGGAGAGATTACTTCTATTTAGGCACCTGCTCCTTCTTGGTCCTGGACAGCATTTTTTTCCTTTTATTATAAACTTTATTTATTGCAGATGTCCACCTGATGGTTTACTCTTCCTTGAGGAGGAGGATATTGTCCTGTTGGGTATTCCTGATTCCATGCAGCTATATAAATGCTCATATAGTACTTTGGTGTAGGGTTGGACATATGTGCCAGTTCCTATGGAGGAGGAGGGGGCTGTCAAGCTGTTTATACCTTCCCACAGGAGGTTGTAATCAGTTTTAGGGAAGTTTTTTTGTTTGGCCCTAGTTGGGGGTCAAGGAATATGGTGACTTCAAAAGTGACTGCTTTGTGGTCAGATCTTACCAGGGAGTATGACACTGTAGGGATGCCGCAGTGGTTACTCATGTTGGTTAATACCAAGTCCAAGATATTTTAACCTCTTGTGGAGGTGTCGACCAGCTGGTCCAAGGCATTTGCATTAATAAAATCAGGGAATCTATGGGCATTTGTATTTTGGCATGATTAGTACTTCCAATCTGTGTTTGTATAGTTAAAGTCACCCAAGATCAGGGTAAAGTGTTGAATCGTGATAGAGTCGAAGAGGTCCAGATAGGTGGCGTGGGCATCTTGACTCAGAGTTGGGAGCCTGTAGCTAGCTATGATTTGAATAGGGGTCTTGTCAATGGTTAACTGTACCTGGAGTTTCTGCTGTGTGTCATACTATTTGACCAACCTAGAGATGTGTATGTCTTTTATATATATTGCAACACCACCTCCTTTTGCTTTGCTACCTACTGTTTGGGTCTGAATGTATGATAGGATGAGTAATCTAGTATGACTGAGGTGCTCTCAGCAACATTGAACCAGGTTTCTGTGACTGCACAAATGTCAGCATCTTTCACTGTAAGAATGCTTGCAATGAGTGCAGTTTCATGTTTAGACTCCTAGCATTTAGCAGCATGACCTTTAATTTGCATTTTGATGAAATTTTCATGTTGGTAATTTTGACCTCATGGAATTGCCTAAAAAAAGGACTATGGGGGTGGCAAGATCCTTTGCCAGAAGCATGAAGCCCAATGGAGACAGATGCAGGTCATCTCTGGCAAAGCATCATTGTTTGTCAATTATGTCTTCTCAGGTTGTCAGGTACTGGATCCCCTTTGAATGACACCAGAAACTAGGCAAATTGTTAAAGTCAACCATTTTCTGTTTGTATTGAGGCATCATTCTGAGTAACGGCAGAATGCTGCTTAAGGCTAGGAACATACCTGACTGGGACACATATTCGGCAAGCTTGATCATGTATCTATTCATATAGTCCAAGGAGGTACATCTCAAGTTATTCACGCCAACACTAACTATGACTCTAGGGTGGGAGGTTGGTGTAATGGTTAAGGTGCTTACCTTAGAGGCACAAGATGCAGGGCTTGATTCTCACAATGGGTAATTGGCTAGGCTTAAAATGGCTGATGAGGGCAAATAGCCTAGTACTAACCTATGAATCTATGAACCTATGAACCTATGACAGAGTCATAACAGTACCTGTTGTTGAGAGACTTGATTGCATGGGTGATATGGCGGATTCTGGCACCTGACAAACAAATAACTATGACTTTCCCCTTATCCAGCCTGGTGAGGGGCACATCTATGTGTCTCACAATGGAGTCTCCTATGACTAATATGTTAGGTTTATGTTTAGGCCTTAGTGGCTGTGAGACACGGGTATGTGGACTATTTGTGGTGTGTGGTGTGGTGGGCAGTGGAGTTTGCATGTGTTTTTGCCTTGGAAGTCTCTTTTGTATGGGTATCTTTTGTATGTTTTTATTGAGGACCTCTGTATATGTGGGTGTGTGTTGTGTAGGTGTGGATGGTGTTTGAGGTGTGGTGTTTGTGTTAACAACCTTCTCAGTGCCAGATATACTGGCTTGTGAGGGAGAGAGCATAGACTCTAGGTTCTTAATGTAACTGCATCTCTCACAAATTGTGTTCCTAGGTGGTTGTAGTGGTGGGTTGTCCAAGAACATGAGGCAGCTGCTACACTGTCTCAGGATGTCAGTATGAACCAGACTGCCAGGAGAAACCGTAGGAAATTGTCCATCCATATTTGGCAGAATTTCAGGGAGAGAGGCCAGAGACAGAGATAAGGGGGTATAAAGGGTGGAAGGTCTAAGATGACTATTACTGGGTGATTACACAAATGCTACTAAGGGAACATTTGTAGTTGGAATACTTCACAAAGGGTTAAAAATAGGGCAGCTATGGTATGTGACATGATCACAAGCCCAAACCAGCTCAAATGAGGGGTTTAAATACCACAAAAAATGGAAGATTTTAGTAACACAGAAAACTAGCCAATCCTGCTAGTCCCAGCTTTCTTTTCCAATTAGCTTGTGCCAGACAAGGTCCAGGTAGCCCTGCTGCTCTCACTTGCAGAGGAGATAGGCCTCTACCAACACAAGATGGTCAACAGAAACACAGAAAGCAAACACAAGATGACGGCCAGAAAAACAGAAGGCAAAAGAAAAGCCATTCTGGATGCTGCAAAACTGTATCCAGACTATGCTACTCAATTTAAGAGTTAAGAACATTGTAACACTCACAAAAAAAAAACACAGATTAACCACTTGCAGACAAAAACAGAACTTACAGTATGAAAAAATACAGCTAAACAGTAATGTAATGCAGTAAAATGCAATTAAACAGTAATGAATTGCAGTAAATAGCAATGAAATACAGTTAAACATTTATGAAATGCACTACCAAATCCTAAAAGAACGGATGCTCTCCAAAACACAGTACCAAAAAAAAAAACAGGAGTGCAGAAAGCTTAGAGAGAAACCACGAACTTGCTTCAGGCAAAATAAACTTCAAATAGAGCATCTGATGAAGTCCATTGAATGAGGACAAAAACATATGGTGTGATATAAAGTGTTAATGTTTTACGTGTTTTGGTGGTGGAATAGTATTAAAAGTTTATTTTGCCTGAAGCAAGTTTGTGGTTTCTCTCTAAGCTTTCTGCACTCCTGTTTTTTTTTGGATTTATGAAATGCAGTTAATCAGTAACTTGCTTTAAACAATGCAAATGTGATAAACTAGCCCACAATCACAACAGTAAAAAAGTTCAAATAAAGCAGAAATTCAATAGAATACAATCATCAACTTAATAAGGCTAAAGACAAGCAGTAACAAATGTGGCAAGCTACCGACAAGCGGTAACAAATGATGCAAACTAAATGCAGTTGAACACCTAAGCACAAGCAGCAAAATGAAGAAGGAAGAAGCACAATTTTTTTTAAGTAGAAAGTGAGGAGACAAACGATAATTCAAGGATAAGAAGCTAAAGGGGTGGGCTTTCACAAATGATCCTACTGTACTCAGTAGAATGAGTTGATGCAATTGGTGGATTCATAACTGGCCTCACTGTACTCAGTAGAATTAGCTGATGCAATGGGACTGGGAGGAGCATCCAATATCAAATTTATAGTAGAGGCGGGCTACTCAAAACCCATCAAGATCAGAACAGAAGTAAGGATTGAATTCACTAAGCCTAAAAACAGTTGCACAGTTTAAACAGATATGCAGCAAATATTGTTTTATTAATCAGAAGTGCAGAAAACAGTTGAAAATAACCACTTATCTTTTGTAGTCTCACATCACTTTTTGTAAAACAGCAGAGCAAAGGCAGAAGGCCTAACTCACTGCAGCTTTGAGCAAACAAGCACAAACTGGCTTAAGCACTGGCTATTTAAGGCAGAGAAACTGGAACCAGCCAAATTATCCAATCAAAAAACAGATCCCTGTAGCAGTAACTCTGGCTAGAAACTCTGGCTAGATCAGACTAAACTGAACCCCCCTCCCACGAAGCAACAGTTAGGCTCTCTAAACAGAAGATTAACTATACTACAAGCTTGAAAGGTCACAAACAGTATGAGATTCAGCTCTATGCTAGTGTTTTTCAAGTGCAGCAACAAAGAAAATGAACAGAACAAACAGAGAAACAAAAAGGAGACAAAGATCAGAACAGAGATAAGGACTGAATTCACTAGGCCTAAGAAACAGTTGCACAGTTTAAACAGATATGCAGCAAATATTGTTTTAGTTAACCAGAAGTGCAGAAAACAGTTGAAAATAAGCACTTATATTTTATAGTCTCGTAGCAGTTTTTTGTAAAATAGAAGAGCAAGGGCTGAAGGCCTAATTCATTGCTGGTTTGAGCAATAATATACATGTCAAACTTCTTCTCTAACATCTGCTTAAAGATTTTCCAAGTTGCAAGACATAATCCCTGGGATTCAGCAAGCAGCCATGCAGGAATACATTATTCCTGCATGGCAGGGACTGTTCCTGTTCAGCACGGCAGTGCGCCATGCATATTTATGAAGGTGCACTGCCATGCTCTAAAACGGACATGGTTTGGTGTACAAGCACAGAGGGTGTGTCTGAGAGCAGAGATCTCACAATGCACATGCCCCCTGCACTCCAGAATTGCCTTTTCACAATTTAAAATGAGTGAGAATGTTCATAATACTCCCTACTTGTCAGGATAACACAACTGGTCAAAGCCATAAGGGACAATCATCCCTACCAAGCCAAAAGTTGTTAGGATAACACAGGTAGCATAAGCACATATTACACACCTCCCAACCCATCAGAGTAAGGAATGTGGACAAAGCCAAAAGGGACAATTGTCCCACAAAGCAGAAAGTTGATAGAATAACAGGATCAGCATTAGCAGGGATATTCTGAAGGGTACAAATAAAATAACACAGCAGATATTTTTTTTATAAATGTGATAAAGTTTAAGCATAGCTGCATGGGTGTGCCTGTTGCTTAGCTATGCTTAGTCCATCTTAAACAGCACAAGAAGTTAAATAGTAAGAGACATCCAACATAAGCAATACTGCAATAGTGTAATGGTTAGAGTGTACACTTTGCAAGCAACCATTCCCGACTCAATCCCCACTGTAACCAATTTGCATTTTACATGTGAAAGCAGTACATAAACATTTTTTTATTATTATTGGCTACTAAATAACATATATTTGTTAATTGGAGTATTGAATTAGGTACAGATGTGTGGTGTCAGTTTAATAAAGTTGTGAAACCCCCATATAAACACAAGTGCCCCATGCAGTATAGTCACACATGAATAAATGTAATGAAAGCAGATTGGGGGATGTCAGGGACAGTAAGCAAATTTATAATATGTAATGAATGATGAATCGATGCTATACAGCAGATAGTCTATAAAATGAAAAATAAGCAATGCTAAGCATTGTACAGCTCTGCTTACCAGGTGTAAGTATTGTGTAAATATGACTGCTAAGCAATGAGTAGCCCAGCTTAGTGGATTTGCTCATCATTAAGCAGTGCTGAACCTGTCCCTTTAAGCACTGCCAACCTTAGCTAAGCAGGTTTGCCTGTAGCTTAGCTTAGCTCAGCATATTCAAAACCATTCAATCATGGCAAAGGGTGGGAAATTGGCCATATTTAAACTCCACGGGTGGGAATACAGCTCATAACTGGTTGCAGCTTCCCACTGTAGACAGTATGGCTGGTGTTGGTGAGGGCATGCGCTTCCGTGCACAGTGCTGGGGCATACAGCAGTCAAAGATCACAGTAGGACTCCTGGTATATAATCATGTTGAGAGACTGCTGCAGGGCCAGTACCAAGGCTCCCAATATAAAACGGAAGCCAGGGCCCATCTCTCCCATGATCTCACCAGTGCCACTGGTATCCCTCGGACTGATGAGCAGGTCAGGCACCACTATGCTGACTTGAAGCAGAGAAAGAGGGAGCTCTTGGATTAGTAGGTCCAAGAAGCAAGGCAGAGGGGTGATATCCCAGCAGTGTGTAAATACTCATACTAATAGCTGTTTACTAATGTCCAGCCTGTATATATGATGGACAGGTATGCCTAAATATTTCTCTATTTCCTTTACAGCAGCAGCTGAGTGGGTTGTGAATTAGGAAGCCCATGCTAATAGGCTGCAAAGGCAGCACTGCGAGGCTGGTGAGTAACAATCCTGCTTGTAGTAGTCATACCAAATAAATATAAAGTAGTAGAAAAAGTCACCTGGCAGTATAAAAACTGTGTATGGGTTGTACTGAATAAACCAGACAATATAACAGTAATAGTCCCATATAGGTCATATTTAAATAAAACTGTAACTGCCTGGCAATAAAGCTCTAAATCCTGGACTGGTCATGTTTACTCTGGTATTGTATGGCATTTATTGTTGCATTCTCTGAATAGTAATGCTATGTTAACCATTGTTACCCACAACGTGTTCAAAATATGTCCCTATTTGTACCCCCATGTTGTCAAGCTTTGTCCAGAGTGTGTGCATTAAGAGATTGAGAGGTATGTGTATAATATTAACTTGTAATCTGGGAATATGTGTAGAAACAGGTAGTGTAAACAAACATTCCCTCCACAGGTCTGTCAGATAAGAAAACTGTGCCTGCCAGTAAAGCTTTAAATCCTGGACTGGTTGTGTTTACTCTGGTATAGTATGGCCTGACATGTAGCATTTAGTAACATCTGATGTCAGAATAGTACTGTTGTGTCAACCACTGTTTCTCACACTGTGCTACATAAAAATATGTCTGGGAATATCTGTATAAGACTGTTGTAATTACAAGGTCAGATTGTACAACCAAGAGAGATTTAGAAAAAACTGAAGGCATAGACAGCAATATCCAAATAGCACACTCTGTTGAAACTTAAATTGTTGTATTTTTAGCAGACACAGCCATGGTTCAAATCCTGGGAGTGGTAGTAAGTTGTATGCATAATCATACCTCTCAATTGTACAGATTTTTTCAGAATGTCCAGATAATTGACTCATATTTTCTGCCTGTTCCTCTGTCCCCTTAGCAAATCAGTAGGGTGATCACAGAATTGTAGTCACTAAATAATGACATACATTTAATTTTCAGACCTGAAAAACTTCAAAAAATGTATATTAAAACAAATCCTGTCACTCTAGCAACTCTCCAAGTTTATGAGAGCAATATTAAAAATATGTCCCTATTTGTACCCACATGTTGTCAAGCTTTGTCCAGAGTGTGTGCATTAAGAGATCAAGAGGTATGTGCATAATATTAACTTGGAATCCGGGAATATGTGTAGAAGGGACTATATTATATTATCACACACTTACAAAAGCGAACAATAAATAATTGACCCCATGTAAGTGAAAGCTTACAATGTCGAAACCTCAGAACAG
>NC_056744.1:756442062-756452062 GCF_019279795.1 Protopterus annectens
TCTTTGAATCAGTCTCCAGAGCTGTGGACGAGGGTAAGGCAGTCCACACAGCCTATCTGGACCTCACTAGGCCTTTGACACCATCCCCTACTCTGTAATCATAGATAAACTTACTAAGCTGGGCATAAATCCCTACATCACTCAATGGATTGCCAACTGGCTTACTGACAGAACCCACACTGTAAAAGTAGCCGACTCCAAATTCAGCTCCAGATAAGTAACAAGTGGAGTACCTCAGGTTTCAGTCCTGGGACTGCTCTTGTTTGGCATCTACTTCTCTGAGGGACTAAGGCTAACAAAGTTTGCAGATGACTGCAAACTTGGAGCCATTATTGAATCCTCAAATGATGTGGATATTCTACAAAAGGGCCTTACAGAAACAGATGTTTGGTGCCAGAGCCATGGGTTCAAGCTCAATACCAAGAAGTGTATAGTTATTCCCTTTGGGAAAACCATGTACCCATGAATTACCACATAGGTGGCAGTACACTAAACACTGAAAGTGTGATAAGAGATTTAGATACACAGGTGGACAGTGGTATCACCTTCGATAACCACTTCGCCATAACAGTCAGGAAATCCTTCTATGTGGCACACCTCATCACTAAGGGATTTTCATCCAGAAAAAAGGAGATCATTGTCCGACTGTACTCATCCCTCATTAGACCCATCATATAGTACAATGTCTCATTTGGTATATACCTCACAAGACATCTGCAACTACTAGAAAGGCCGCAGAAACACCTCACTAAAAGAATTACAGATCTAAAGCAGATGCCCTATGCTGAATGACTAAAAAAACTCCAGCTATACTCTGTCACATATCATCTACTCAGAGGCAATCTCTGCTTGACATTTAAGGCCATTTCAAACCCAGAGCTGTTGGACATGCTACACTTAAAGAAATCCCAATCCATCAGAGCTACATGCTCCAGGGACCTAAACCTTGTCATTACAATGAACAAAACATGCTGGAGGGATACGTTCCTGACCCAGAGACTCCCCACACTCTAGAGCAGACTGTCCATACAAGTCAGGAAGAGTGCCTCCTTGGCCCGCTTCAAAAGGAACCTTGACGACTGGATGGGAGATAGGAAATTCACCCCAGGGGACACATCAGTCACTCTGCTAGACAGGGGTCCAGGGAAGTAAATATTGTGGGAAGAAATAGCCAGGGAATTGTTATGGCTAGGCTTGTATAGGCCTTAGGGCTGATAGCCTAGTACCAACCAATGAACCTATGAACCTTTGAACATTGGCTACTGGAAGTACTACACAGCTGGCTGCATGCATTTAGCAAGTGAAGAACACTAATTGGTGCAGAGGACCATCACCTGATCATGAGCATCACCTACAAAAGCCATACTGCAACCTATTCAAACCAGCTCAATCCCTGTAGTGGAAAGAGAGAGAGAGAGGGAGAGAAATAAAAATAAAACAAAAATAATACTAAAAAACAAAAAATACTACTACTAAAAAAAACATAGAAAGAAGACCTCCAACTGGTACACAGAGGAGAGCATAATAATAAAACAGATATGTGAAACATGTCAGCATGTAACTGAATGTAATATTTGGTCTGTAATAATGGAATAGATGATGTTGAAAGATTTATATGTGCCATCAAGACTTGCTGTAATGATGTCATGCTGAACAACTGCTATGGACATAGCATTTAGCCCTGTGGGCAGTGAGCCATTCCTGTCAACTGTGCAGATCTGCACAGAATGTCAAGATTTAAGCCATCATAGTGTTTGTTCTGTTCCTTTAATATCTGTATTAGTCTGGCAAATAGCTGAAGGTGGAAGTAATGAAGTCATGATAGACACATGAGTTTCAGACCCCCACCACCTTCAGAACAGTCATGGTAATGTGAAATGTATCATGCACAAACTTCATAGGTTTGTAATAGGCATATCTATGTTCTGTCCCTATATATCCCCCCAATGTTAGGCTGTGTCCACATGTGATGCTCTGTTTTGTAGCAAGGCAGAACAGTTCAGCTGTGGAGGAAGGAGGTTCAGAGTATGGTTCCAATGTTGGAATGCACTCCATATGTATATATGGACAGTTATGTATCGTGTGAAATTCTTTTTGGGAACAGATTGCCCTTTTTCTGGTAAGGTGAGAGTGGGATGTTGGGGATGGATAGTAGGTATATTTGGGGAGGTAAGTTGGGTCAGAAGAAAGACAAGACAGACAAGACAGCATACAGGGGCAGTATATGACACATGTGGGGCTAAACACCTTGGATGGGGAGGGATGTTTGGAAATTGGAAGCCCATGAGCCCCAAAATAGAAACAGTGGGACTGAGGTCCCCAGCCATGGGCAGTCACCAATGCACCTTCACGGCCCTGAAGGTGGCTGTCTTGGGGGCTGATCAGGAGGAGCAATCTGACCCTCTAATAGTGCCATGAGGCCCTCAAGCTGGTGTAGCAGATCTCCCAATTCTCTGCGGAACTCCCTATGCACCAGACCCTGGACCTGACTTCAGGTGACAGGATCCTGTCTGTGCCTGCTCCCGGGGGGGGGACAAGCCCCATCCCCTAAGGTGGTTCCATCTGAAGGTAGTGCAGGACCAGTGGATGAGGAGGTCCATGGGTGGGTCCCAGACCTGCTGTGGCCTGGTGTCATGGCCAGATGAGGTGGGAGAGGTGGGTCTGTGGGAACGGCTTTCCCAAACATGGTATTCTGTTGCAGTTTTAGAATATATGTTAGTTAGTAATAGTCAACACAATCCAGGATTAGTTATAACAGCATGAATAGATATTCCCATTAACCCAAAACACCAGATTTGGAACAGTTGCATAGCAGGCAGAACACATGCATATATGGAACTACAGTGGCCATTACAAAGGCATGCAGGTTACGCTGATAGCAACAGGCCACAAATTATACTGTTTCAACATGGAACATGGATAGAAACACATTTCAATATTTGTTGAACAATAGGATATATGTCCCAACAGTAGGTTTGATGTAAACATATCCATTTATTTGTGTCTTCAGATTATTGTTGCAGATATGGTTGGGGGGGAGAGATGTCAATTAACAACTATTATATCCTTGCAGTATGAGGTGCCCTGATCTTTTTTCCTGTTTATGTCTTCCAAGTACCATGTCCCGTGATTGTCTCCCTGTGTATACTCCCCTGGAGAATGATATAATAATAAACTTCATTGTACAACATCACAGAACCCTCTTTGGATGCACGGCCCATGATCTGCAGGAGAGGGCCACCCTGTGGAATGAGCTCATCCACAGGGTAAATGATGTCAGCCTGCATAACTGCAGTTATGAGCAGGTGCAATATCATTGTCCTGATCTCATCCACCACACCATCAGCATGCTGCTGCAGTTAGGAGGGACCAGCTAGCCACATGTGGGGGTCATGCCATCCAGCCCTCACTGACACATGCTGAGGAGCTCATCAACAGCCTTGGGGCACCTGCCCACCAGCCAAGCCAGGAACTTGATAATAGCATTGTGGAGATGGGTGCTACCCACACAATGGACGAGGAGAATGCAGGTAAGGCCACAGGCCACATTAGTAGATCATTGTTGCTTATCCATCTTCATCTGTAAAGTATCTTCATGCATATGTCAGATAACATAGTCTGGTGCTGCAGTGTAGTAATGAACAGATGTGCATAATCTCTAGTATTGTGGGTTTGTACTGTTGATGTACTGACATGCTGCTCCCACCCTGTACCAATGCCACAGGTGTGGCTACTGACATTACATCTCTCACACAACTATGTAGGTCTCTCTGGTATACTACTGGAACAACAGCCTGTAGCTGGTGAGTGTGGAGTTGTTTTGTTCAGGTTTGCTAATACCCCGGCCATGTTATGGCCATGGTATTTGCCATGCACACATTTAACACACCTGCCCACAATGTATGCTGTACATGTTCACTTATTGTTGCTGTTAACTGCACTGCATCACAGTGGCCACCATGGTGGCATATCTGACGGGTATGTAAGATTCCTGCAGTATACCTAACAACCTGTCAGTGCAAGATGTGTGGACAGACATGAACATAATGGTGGGACAAATAGCCTAAAGTAGAGACATGTCTGAAACATTACTCTTATACAGTGGCTACAACTGTATACACCACTATTACAATGGCAACTGTTACAGATCTACACGACGGCATATCACAATACCACATTCCACACCTTTTACAACCTGTAATGTGATCCCAACATGAGCAATGAATGTGTTATATGGAATCCTATGTTAGGACAACAAATATGGGGAATGCATACCTTAACAAACACTGGAAGCATATGTGTGCACACACTTCAAATACCATATTGTGGAAGCAGCTTTTGAGGTACTGACAGTATTCACTCTTCTTGAGTATGCACCTTTCATCAAGTACAGGGCCTCAATGTCACACCAAGTAATGGTCTGCTGTCCAAGAAGTATATCCATGACATTTGCCCACTCACTTGCAATAGAGGCAGCTGTGGCTTGCACACATCTTACAAACCATGGAATGGATCCCATATCTGAAAGTTAGCAGTCAGGAGTGGCAGACATAGCCTTACCTCACCATTGCACATACCATGGCAAACTGTGCAGACAGTCATGTATGTGTATATGAAGTATGGAACAATGTTAATGTAGAAAATAAACAGATGCCCATCCAAGACAGATGACAACACAAGTTGCAAACTGGTCACAAAGTCTGCCCAGAAACATGCAGCAACACTATGGGACTTGCAGGAATGTCTAGCGAGTACTGCCTGTGCAGTTCCTGTGTCGACAATCATCTGAACTCTGCATAAGTGTGGCCTATGGGTTAGGGTAATCAGATGGAAGAGTTATTCAACAGGAAACATCATCCAGAGCTCTCTACAGGTAGCATATGCATAACATTAAGTCTTCCAAAGGCATATGTTGCAATATGTAATGGTGTACTGAGACCAAGGCTGACACCTACAGACAGCATTAAAAAAGATACATGTGGTGCACAAGCAACACCTCACTCCACCTCAGGCCCACCATCCCCATCTGTACCTTGCTGGTGTTAGTGTACACCTTTAGGTTTGCTGTTCATTAGCAGTAACTAGGCCAGTAGACATGGTGTTCTGAATTTGGAACAATGCAAAATGACACTCATGTGTGGCCCATAGTTGTCAAGCATCTGCAATAAGGCTGAGGATGGGGAAGGGTGTCATCCTGAAACACAACAGTGAACTGAAGCATACATCCAAAGCTTGCTAAGAGTGGCTGTATCTGAACACAGTCAAGGTCATGAATTGTGCCAGACATATCCCTGACCCCACAGCAATAGTGAAGGCTCTGTGTGACCTCCAAGGGCTGTGCACATGAGTTGTCGTTGCAATCCGGCAGAGTTCAGGGACATTTGTAGGGCAGAGTGACCAAATAATGGCAAGTGAAGATGGGCCATGCTAGTATAACCCTTCCAGGAATAGTGACTGCTGTAGTTCACTTAACAGGTGCTGAACAAACCATCATGTTAAGGGTGTGCACACTTATGCAACCCACATATTGTAGGCATCTCAATCAGCATCTGCACAGCTAACACATTTGTTTGATACTGCATTTGATTGCACAGGTCATATGTCACATATCAGGTGTGTGTAATGTTAACATATGCAGTATTGTGGCCCCGTTGTATATCATGGAAGAGGCTGGCATGTCAGTAAGGGTGTGTAGACTCCTCATAGCCACAGTAAGCTTTGAAGGTTGTCAGTGTAATTGGATTTTATTCCTCATGCATGCACTGCTGATTATGAGAACTGAAAATCAGAGGTCAGGCATTCACTATTGACACCTGTCCTCATTCCATCCCAAGCATGTGTCAGTCAAACACATAGGGGCTGTGAGCAACAGAGCAATCATAACTCCAACACATATACACATTCAGCAATGGTGTGTACACATGTAAAGTAGGGTGCATATTACATGCCAGGGTGCTGAACAGGTGCACAGCAATACTATGTACATGGGTGTAGTGTGTTCCAGGGAAAGGGGCATCACCCAACCTCACCTGTAAGTGTGTGTGTGTGTGTGTGTGTGTGTGTGTGTGTGTGTGTGTGTGTGTGTGTGTGTGTGTGTGTGTGTGTGTGTGTGTGTGTGTGTGTGTGTGTGTGTGTGTGTGTGTGTGTGTGTGTGTGTGTGTGTGTGTGTGTTTGTAGAGGTAAGCAATGTCATACAGGTCTTAAATTACTTTTTTTGTTTCCCTCTCACAGGTGGTGAGGTGGGTCAGGGTACCTCCTGCAAGCAAACTGATGTTAGTGTCCATACAGACTCTGACAATGATGATAGGTATGGTGAAGCACAGGCAGGGTTGTCAGGGGCTGAAGCTGTGCCATCGGTTGACATCCCACTTTTATCCACCCCATCCCCGCACACAGTTACAATGCCTATACATACCCCATCACCAGTGGCCATAGAAGAGGGACAGTTGGTGGGTGGTAGCATGGGACAGGACAGTGTGGTGACTATGACAGGTGTGTCTGTACACAGCAGCCGTAGCCGGATGACCGGCAAAATACCACACAGGCAGATTTACAGGGGTGCTAGTAGGAGGACTGCTGGCCATTATGCCCCTGGCAGAAGTACCACAGCAGGTGTCACCAGACTCATGTTTTTGTCCATCATGGAGGCACAGGCATGTATGGAATGTTACACCAGACAGAGTCTGAGGCTCCAGAGGGCTACTCATTCTGCTGTACTTGACAACATCTGTGGTTTTGCAGGTGCCCACCATTATTTTGCAGAGGTCCTGGATAGATGGTTGGATGAGATGGTGAGAATCCTTGACCATGCAATGTCTGTGTTAGAGCATATGGTGGGAGTAGGGCGACAGCCACATGGACGTAGATCATCAACACCAACAGGTGGAGGTCTACGTGGACATGCAACAAGTCACAGCTGCTCCTGTAGTGGCAATACCATCACCAGTACTGCAGGCAGGGCGCTGTCCACACCATAACACAGCAAGCCATGTGCATGTGATCCTGGATGGTCCTAAAAGGGACCCAGATCCAGTGACATTTTTCATCATCAGGGGAGAGTACCATATCTGGGCTTGTACCTAGTAGTGCCCGTGGAAACCCTGGCAGGCACAGTTCTCATGTCTGTGGCTGGACACAGTGAACTGTACACCCTGCCATGTATGGTCTGCAGGTGTCCAACAAACCCCTGTATAGGGCAGCCACATGGCAGAACTGTGTGCATACATACACACACACATCACCACACAGCTAGGGCTCCTCCATACCTAGACACACCACATCTGCACAACCCAATTGATAATGAAACCCCCTAACACACACACATGATGTCAACCAAATGGCTCAGCCTAGGTCTCTGGCAAACCCACAACACACCCTGTGCATATGATGATACCTGTGCCACATCCCTGTCATCCATACCATTGATGCAGGGACATGCTAATATGGTTCTGATGCACAGGGTGAATGTACTAAGGTTTAGCAATGTAATGCTGTGTAACATGTTTTCAGCTGGAAAGTTTAATGCTTCCAAGTCAAGATTTGTAGCTGTCCAGCCATGCATTATAGCTGTTATTAACACTTACTGATTCTGGTCTCCATAATGTATTCATTTTGTGTTATAAGTATCTATGTGTCAGCAGGATGCTGGTCTGCTGTTGTTTCCTACAAGGGGTATGGCACTGTGACTTCAGCATTCTGAAGAAGTCCCTTGTGGATGAAACCTAGGTAAACATTCGTCTGCTGTTTGTTAATAAACCTGTGTTGGCCTGGATTTGTTTTCCTATTTTATTTTTGGTTCGTTGTGGAGGTTGGTTCTTGGTTTCATGTTTATTATGGAGAACGACAGTTCCTTGACCAACATTATGGATTTATTACAACGAATTAATTTTCAATTAGAGGAACATTCTATTCAAATCAAAAGTCTTACTGAGAGACATTTGCCTACATCTGTTTCATCTTCGTTGGGGAGTTTAGGCATGCCGCTCACTCAAGCCTCTCCTCACACAGGTACTGTACCGGTTACAACTGATAGTAATGTTCCCCCATTGTTTAATGGGAATTCTAAGGAAGTGCGTTTTGACATTGGAATTAAGCAGCCTCTTGGTTTCAATAGTGCACATTGGAAATCCAACAGTTTTAATTTTGCTTCTGATTGTGGACCTATTAATCACAACAATGTTAATGTGGGTAAAACCTTGGCTGAACTGCTGAAAGAGTTTGAGCTTAAATTGTTTAAACTGAAGAGAACCCAGCTTGAAAACAGCTATTTAACCAGAAATATTGAGCTGGGGATGGTATCGCAAGGACTGCGAGTGTGGAGATACCCGAATGGGGTCGATGGCAATAAACCTATGTTGGATGAATTACATGATCTTTTCAACAAGACTGGTTTGGACATTATGAATATAATGGTGAAATTTAATAATATTAAGATTGAAGCATTTGTTGCTGATTTTGAGGCTATTAATGAAAGCATAGTTAAGGATTTATTGTTCAATCGCTATTACACTAATTATACAAATATCATCAAGGACACTGACAATAGTTGTAAGATTATATTCAATAAGAAATCACAAAAAATTAAGAGGGACATGAAAATTTATGAAGCCGGTAGCATTTACCCCAAATCTAAGAAGGATTCACGTTGGCATACTAATCGAGGAGGAACAACCAATCACTCAAAGGAAGCATGTGGCGTCACAACATCAGAGGCTAATCCAGAGGTCAGTATAAGCTATGACTCTGAAGATGAATGCCCTTTAGAGGATGGTGTAAGGTGTTCGATGAGGATTTGAAACAGAGAACTGTCTTCCAACGACAAAAACGATGTGGGTCATTTGGGGACACGACCCAAAGTTGGGCGCCCGGGGTACAACGCTCAGCAAGGGGCTTGGAAGCCGTGCAGGTAAATCATTCTCTTTGTTGTTCGGGTAGAACATCACCAAGCAGCGAGGATGAGTGTAATTTATATGTATCAGTTGGTGACGTTAACAGCAAAGAATTGGATGGTGCATTTAATTTAACGCCAAAGTCACCATCTGTAGTTTTTAATAATTATTTCTGCCCAGACTGTGATTGTGACTTTTTTGACTGTGGAAACAGTGAGGTGAATATGGGAGCCACTTCAGTAGTTGACACTACTAGGGATGTGGTAGTTGTATGAATTCGGCACGAAGGTACTTTGTATGCTTGTGCGCCAAGCCCAAATTGTTCCTTTGTACACTCCAAGTGTGATTTGATTTGTAGTGACATTGGTATTAATCAAAGTTTTATGTTATGTTGTATGTCTAATGCACGTTTGGATCACACAACGGACACAAAAGATATTGATGAATTATCGTCATTTTTTTAATTATACAGGTGAAGAAAAAGTTTATTCGAATGACTCTTTACTTAATTTAAGTACCTATGATTATTTTATTGATAACAATTGTGCTGCTATTAATGTTAATATACAGTTAAATCAGCAACATGGCCCTTATGTGGGTTTGCCTTCATCTACTGACCCTATACCATTGATATCGAATGTGTCAGACGTGAACAATCAAAGTTTTTCTTCTAATGTTTCATTTAATTGTTCCTTGGATAATTGATTTGATTGAAAAATGACAGAGATTAAGGCTGATATATCTAATTATACAATTTTTAATATTAGGGATGTTGACAACATTCATTTGGCTGATTCTGTTCTTAATGAGCCAATGGATGGTCTTTTGAGCAGTCCAATTATTTTGGTAAATGGTACACATGATTTTAAGTTATACAATTATTCAAGTGTTAACTTTGGTACTGAGCATGCAAATCTTTTTTCTAAGGGATTTAACTTTGTCCCATGTAGGAAAGGTAATTTAGTCGAAACTCTTATTGATTTAAAATTATTTACAAGGAAAATGAACTTACAGGTATTTTTTGATAAAGCTAACCACTGTAATAATATTCACAATAGTAGGGGCATTTCTAAACCCAGTGTATTTAACCCACCCTTGAATCCCATGATAGC
>NC_056744.1:756454562-756522062 GCF_019279795.1 Protopterus annectens
GTGAGGCGACAACGCTACCGCAGCACCACTACTGCGGGTAGATTGGAACAAACAGTGTTGAATATTAAATGCTTACAATATTATCTAGGTAGAATTTTGATTTCCTAGCTTAATCAGGGTTGGTACATGGACAAAGCCAGTTCATTTTGAAATACTGTTTGATGCGTTTTTTGAAGAGACTTAGGGAGGGTTGGAGGGTTATATAGTTGTGCACTGAATTCCAAGTCTTGCCAATGAAGTTGGCAAACAGGGGTTCACCAGCTGAGTTAGTAGCTTTGTAGGTTTGGACCAGTAGTTTGTTGGATGACCATAGTGACCTCAAGTTATAGTATAGTTTTATAATATTTTTAAGTGAGGGGGTATCTTCAGGTTGGTATAGAATTTTGTGTGCTATGAAGAGTTGATTGAATTGAATTAAACTGTGCAGTTCTGGTACCCTAGTTGATTATGGATCTGGCAGTGATGGGTTCTGTATGTTGAACCAGTGGCAAATTTGGCAATATGGTTGTAGCTGTGGGAGAGCTTACTCAGTTCAGCTTTATTATGGTTGGAGAGTGCAGGAGAGGCATAAATAAGAGTAGAGCGTAGGTGCAACCGGGTGATTGCAGTTCTAGCTAATGGGGTTAAAAATGGCTTGTTTCTGTTCAGAGATCCGAGCTTCTTATTGATGGTTTTGTTGACATGTAGATCATATTTAAGATTATTATCTATAATAACCCCTAGAATCTTAGTATGAGTGTCTGGGGGGATAAAGGTACCATTGTTTGATGTAACAGAGAAGGAAAATGGGGTGGATATACTAGTGGTGGTAAAGAGTAGAAGTTTAGTTTTATTGGGGTTCAGCAGTAGTTGTTGGTTGGAGAGCCGGGTTTCAATAGTGTCAAATGTGTTTTGGGTTAAGATTTGTAGGGCAGATGGGGAGGAGGCTGAGCAGATCAGAGTGGAATCATATGCATATTGAATGCAGGTAGCTTTGGGGATAGCAGTGTGAAGGTTATTGATGAAAATAGAAAAGAGTAGTGGTGCTAAAATGGAGCCTTGAGGGATTATATATATATATATATATATATATATATATATATATATATATATATATATATATATATATATATATATATATATATATATATATATATATATATATATATATATATATATATATATATATATATATATATATATATATATATATATATATATATATATATATATATATATATATATATATATATATATATATATATATATATATATATATATATATATATATATATGTGTGTGTGTGTGTGTGTGTGTGTGTGTGTGTGTGTGTATATATATATATATATATATATATATATATATATATATATATATATATATATATACATAAAACATGCCCGTAATGTAGTGGAGTCATACCTCAGCACCAATAGTCACAACCTCTTAGTGCAAGGGGTGTCATGTAAGTATTGCAGGTATAACTATGGAATGTTGCTACAGTAACAGTGGTTGTCTCAACAGACGTTTTGTGTGGGAAGTCACTTCTGATACTGACATGTACACCATCAGTTACTGACAGACATCATAAGATCATCATAGTGAAGTACCACACAAATTACAGTAATGATCCTGTGGAATATAGCAGAGATATGTCCAATAAACTTGGACAGTCTGACACAATCTGGTCAGTCCAGAGGTATACACAGAACTCCTTAGTGCAAGATGTGTGGACCAAGCCTGACAAAGTGGATGTTTACAGCCATGTAAATGAGGATATCACAAAAATACTGGACTAGATAAGCTCACACAGTTGATGCATTCACACACTCCTTTCTGAATTAACACATATTAACCGGAAGACCAGAGGTCCCAAGCCCAGATAATTCCCACTAGTTAGTGACATACATCTTCACAGCATCCCATTGCTTTTTCAGAAATACACAACACTTATGGTGGCCAGGCAACAGTACCTCTGACAAATATCTGGACATATCATCACACTAGGTAAATACACTGAGCTGCTAGGTATGTCACAAAACACTGTGCAAACTACAGGCAGACTTCCACAACACTGACCCAAGTTTCCGATGGGGGAATACAAATGTACTTGCAAATATAGCAGCCACTATAGGCATGTAACAACATGGAGTAACAGACACCAGTTTGAAAGTGCATACCCACAACCAATCTGAACACACTCACAGTCACATTATGGTAAGCCTAATTAATAGTACAGTATATGGACTGTGTGAACAAATCCATCCTCATATGTGCCACTTACACACTAACCATACATATACTGGCCCAATACAGAGTGTAGTCTGATGTCTGACTGTAGTATGGGACATGTGTCAGTCTGGCCCTACAAACATAAACGCTGACAGGGTACCATAAACTGGAGCAGCATGTGACATCAGATAGAACAGGACCAAAAACAATGACATCTACCACAGTCTGTACACAGGCCAAGTAATATATTCACAATACACAATCTGTCAACAATCACCATAAGTACATAGATCTCACTACTGTACAGACTAAAACAGAATGTCCAGGTTTGGTCCTCAAATATAAAGCCTATTATACATAACATGTTTAGCAGTCTGATATCTCACTGGCATGTTATCAGGTATGATGTCAGTAAATAATGATATACTGTATATATATGCACGTCTTACTACATGACATATGGACAAAGGGTGACAGACTTGGGGGACGGAGGCACAAACACAGGGCCAATATTGACATATTGCTGTGATAAACTGAGAAAATTCCTGGTGTAACAGGGTTTGTTCTGACATATCTCTTCTGAGGGATATGAAGTCAGTAACTCACATGGATGTCACCATGACTGCAATCATCAGAGTATGCTACTGCATTTCTAAAGATAAGAAATGTGTGAGTATCACACCACATGTAAGACTCCAAACTCTGGCCAGTCTGCAGATAGCCCTACAGGTGAGAGTTTCCTTAACCAAATAACACTGTCATGCCAGACTTTAAATCATATAGAACAGCCATATCCACACAAACCCTGTTAAACCAACATAACTTCAAATGTTGAACAGAAATACTTACAATCTGTCCCCATGTCTGGAACATCCTCCTCCTGTTTGTTGGCCTGTCTCCACAGTGTGTGTTGTAAGAGGTATTTCCAACTACCCTCTGTGATGCTGTTTGTCAAACACCCACAAGAAGTCCTACTCACAGTGAAGGAAAAGCGCCAACACCCACATGAAGTGCTTAGGTAAAGGAGTGTGTTTCCATGCAATTGGCTATAGGAATGATACCACAGCTGTTCCACATGCAATTAGCAAGTGGGGTACTGCAATTCGTGCACAGGCCATCAGCTGATCATGAGCATTACTTACAAAACTCAAGCTGTTGCCTGTGCAGAACAGATGTACTTTTCCACATCCACCAGAGAGGGAGAGAGAGATAGATAGAGAGAGACAGAGACAGAGACAGAGAGAGACAGAGACAAAGTAAGAAAGGAAGGGAGTAAGAGAGTAAGAGCCAAGTGTGTTTGTGTATGATCCATGGGTGGAGAGTGGTATCTGGGTATTATAACGACTGCCTATATTGTTTACTAATCCATACTGTCGTATAGTAATTGCCTGTACACATTTATGGCTGAGGATTGTCTACAAGCACCTCTATGGTGTTTGAAAATTGTTGGCCTTGTAATGTGGACATTGGGACATATATGTCCTCAATACAATGATGTAGCAAAACCCACACTGCAATGGATCCTGTCATTACACAGTCACCCCAACACTCACACAGAATACTGATCACACACACACACACACACACACACACACACACACACACACACACACACACACACACACACACACACACACACACTTGCCAGTACTGAGATGCATAGGTTAATTGCTTCACAGGTGTGTAGTAGGTGAATGGGCCTAAAGGCTGTACAAGGCTAGGCAAAGGGAATACCTTGGCATCAGGCCACATAACAGTACTCTCAAGTGTGGCTTAGGGGTGTAGTCCCTGGATTGGTCCCCAGGGGTGGGTATTGTATTCACCATCCACTCATCTGGGTTACTATTGTTGGTGGCCAGTGATGTGCACTGCTTCCCATGTATGTGATCTATATTCAATAACATGGACAGTGTCTGGGTTGTGCACATGTCCCACATGCATGTTCTTTGACATGTGGAAGTGTAATTGACATCACTGGGGCATGTTGTGTGGACACATTGTTATCTTCTGCTGAAGCATTCCTGACGTCATTTGGCGAGACCTGGCTATGGAGCTGACGTCGTGCTTGCACCTACATTGACAGCATGATACAGGAATTCAGTGGAGTTAATGGTGTCTGTCCATACAGGTCATGTGTACAAGGCTTGGTATTCCCTTTATGGGTTACATTTGCAGACTCTACAGTTGTTGCAGGCGTTTAGTAAGGAACATAGTAAAAGGGCCACTGTAAGCATTTATTTGCCTACTGTGGGGATGGAACAGGGTGCCATGTCATTTTACTTGCTGGATAACACACACTCATTCAGGAGATGTAACACATCACAGTACTTTCTGATGTCAGTGGCACTGTTATGGTCAAAAGGCATGTAGTCCACTGCAATCATACAGTGGTTATTATCTGTGAGGCAATATGCAGGGAACTACCAATATTGTGGTTGTTGCCTAGACAAGTGTGTTTGTGTATGAGACTTGGGTGGAGAGTGTTCTCTGTGTAATAGAAGAGTTACCTATATTGTTCACCAATCCATAATTTCACATGTAGGGCTATGGATTGTCTACACCAGCCTCTCTGGTGTTTGATATATGTTGTCCTTGTAAGGTGGACATTGTGACATATACTAGGTCCTCAACATAATAATTTAGCAAAACCCACCCCGCAATCCATCCTGTTATTACACAATCACACCAACCTCCACATAGGATACTGATGACAGATGCAGACACACACACACACACACACACACACACACACACACACACACACACACACACACACACACACACACACACACACCAGTACTGAGATTCAAACCCCTACCTAGTTATGTATTGCTACTACAGTGCACTGTATTTATCGCATGTGCCTCGAAGCTTTTAGGATGGATGTTGTGCTAAGGTACTTCTAAGGTGAGGAACATCACCATCCCTTGTAAATACTGGCATTGGGTGATGTAGTGGGTAAGAGATCCCAAAAATAATTTGACCCTAAACACACGTTTACATTTGCCATGGGTGAGGTTCAAACCTCTACCTAACAATATTTACAGAACATTAAGTTACACATTTACCACATGCACCACTGATCTGACATGGTTTAGGGCTGGCAATAGGTACTTCTAAGGTGGATGATATCTGCAGGACTGCTAAAGTCATAATCTGAGATGTGTACTGGATCTAAATAGGGCCAAAATCTTTGAGGTACACACACAAACACTTGCCATAGATGAGATTCAAACCCATACCTGTGTAGTTATTGCTACTGCATTGTTCCGCATTTATGGCACACACCATGGAGCTCACAAATTGGAGAGCTATCCACAGGTATCTTTGAATGTGACTAACATCAGCAGCAGACTCTGGAAGAAGGCAAAGAGAGTAGTAAGCAAACCAACAGTGTTTAATCCAGAAGCAAACACTCACAAGGTACTAATAGGTACACACAAACTGCAAACCAACAATAAAAATAAAGCGCTTTTCCTCCTGCTCACTAGCAGGACTTCTTCAGATAAAAAAATGTCATAAAAACTTCATCATTAAATACTAAATAAAAAAGTGGGCGTTGTAAGACACACAAATTACACTCAATTAACTTAAAGAGACATTGCTCACTGTGGTAAACAAGTTGTGATTTAAAATGCAAAATGCATGTTACATATATTTGTAACAAATTTTTACCTCTTCTAGTAAAATACGTAATCAATAATTAAAGAAGTAAAAGGCTTCATTAACAACAGTGCTAACAAAACTAAAGTTAAAGTCTGAAACAAACAATGAAGTTTGTTGAAGTCTGAAACAAACAGTTGCCACATTGCTATTACACCAACTAAACGCCTAAACGCTAACAAATAGACATGTCAAGGGTCTTAAAAAAAAACAAGTAGAGCAAAGTCAAAGTGAAAAAAACTAAAAAAAAACAATAAAAAAATAATCGATAATACTATTGCAGGCCTGATAACATAGGTTTAAATGTTACACTTTCTTTTCTCTAAAAGGTAACAAGGGTGGTGTGTATAAACATTTATGGTATACTAGCATCTCAAATTACTAAGTTTAAGTATACATGCTAAAGATACTACTTCATTCAAACTCGTATTAAAACAAGATCCAGTACGAAGTTGCCAACACAATTCAAGTTGTTCCAATAATAAAGATGTAGGTCCACCTCTATTGTCATCATCCTAACTTCATCCTACGTTGCTATTGTTTGAACAAATTTGTGAGCTGAACTTCTCTAACTCATCTAGATCTAATAACAAAAAGTTTCATTTCTCCCCTAACATTTCTAGAGAACAAAGTGACTTGTTACACTTAATCCAGCAGGCTCTTGTTTGGATTATGTCACCAGACAAGGGTGATGGGTTAGTAGTGATGTACACTGATCACTACATTAACGAAATGGAAAAGATAGTCAATATTCCAACTTACCAGCTCATATCACGTAATGAATTAAATTAAGCTTGTTCTAAAATTAAATCACACTTATATGAGATGTTTTTGAAGCCAGGATTACTTCTGACCTTTTTAAGTACCTTAGTATGCCAGCCCCTAGAACTCCTATTCTTTTTTGTGTTCCCAAATTACACAAAAACATTGGTAATCCACCAATGAGACCATTAGTAGATGCAAGGTCTAGTCTAATGTATCCTTGAGTGAAATGGGTAGATGAAATCCTTAAAAATATGTGACCCAGGAACAACAAATCTGTAAAGACTCTTGGTCATTTTTAGCCCAAATTAACAATTTGGACTATAGTCATTCTTTAAATTTCTTAACCATTGATGTTCAGGACCTTTACTCTTCAGTCCCACATGATGAAGGGATTGAATGGACCAGTAGGCTACTGAGGGCCAAGGGAGCACCATCAGAAGAAGTAAACCTACTAGAGGAAATGTTGGACATCATTTTGAACAACAATTACATTACATTTAACAACAAATACTTTGTCCAAAAAACAGGAGTGGCAATGGGGTCCCCGTGTGGTACTAGCTTTGCAAATTTGGTTATGGCATCATGGGAGCATGAGTTTATCTTTAATAAACCTGATATAAAGAGACAGATCCATTTTTACACCTGCTTCCTTGAACAATGTCTTTATACTACTCAATGGTAACAGGGATGATGCAATAACATTGGTAGATTATTTTAACAGTACAACTAGCTTCCTTTCTTTTACATTTGTCTTTGACACAGACCAGATTTCTTACCTGGATGTTGATTTGAGCAAAGACGAAACAAAAAATTCATATGTTTCTAAAATCTATAGAAAATACACATATTCCAATTCTTTCCTCCATTACAGCAGCTGTCACCCTTGGCACCAGAAAAAAATCTGTTGTCAAGGGACAACTTGTGAGAGCTGCACATATGGTCATACTTGAGTCAGACTTTTTATACGAAAGTCAAAAACTGAAGGACATGTTTCTTAAAAGGGGGTTACCCTGAGCACCTGATAGACACAATCTGTGATGAAGTCACCACTAAGAGAGAAAAGGCCTTTATAGGCCAATTCTAAGTTTGAGTCTCAATAATACTGGAACAATTGATTCTAGTCATCCTGACAAATATGAATACACAATTAGTCTGATTACCCCTTTTTAGTAGTGATGCTAAGGAGATAAAGTACATTCTATACAAAAATTGGGAAATAATTAGAAGAGATTCCCATATTGCTGACAGGATTGAAAACAGCCCTCAAATTACATACAAACGTGGTACCAACTTGAAAAGTTTATTAGAGGTCAACAAACCTGCTTTAAATTTGAAATGTGGTATGTACAAATGCCAAATGTGCAATTATTGAAGCACACGAGTACAGGCAAGGAGGTAATTATTAGAAACACTACTTACAAGACCCACTATAGGTTTACTTGCCAGTCTAACTCTGTGGTTTATGTGGCCCAGTGCTCAGGTCATACCGCTTTCTATATCAGTAAAACAGACCATGAAAGAACATGTTTATGAGCACTTGTATAAAATCAGAAATCAAAGCTTAGATAATGCTGTGGCAAGACACATAGTGTCATATCCACACCATTCTTTCTTATTTAGAACCATTGACTCAGTGTTTGATGACAATAGAGGTGGACCTACATCTTTATTATTGGAACAACTTGAATTGTGTTGGCAACTTCGTACTGGATCTTGTTTTAATCCGGGTTTGAATGAAGTAGTATCTTTGGCATGTATACTTAAACTTAGGAATTTGAGACGCTAGTACACCATAAATGTTTGTACACAACACCCTTGTTACCTTTTAGAGAAAAGAAAGTGTAACATTTAAACCTATGTTATCAGGCCCGCAATAGTATTATCTATTATTATCTTATTGTTTTTTTTTTTAGTGTTTTTCAGACGCTTGATATGTCTACTTATTAGTGTTTAGGCGTTTAGTTGGTGTAATAGTAATGTGGTAACTGTTTGTTTCAGACTTCAACAAACTTCACTGTTTGTTTCAGACTTTAATTAACTTTAGTTTTGTTAGCACTGTTGTTAACAATGAAGCCATTTACTTCTTTAATTATTGATTACTTATTTTACTAGAAGAGGTAGAAATTTGTTGCAAATATATGTAACATGCATTTTGCATTTTAAATCACAACTTGTTTACCACAGTGAGCAATGTCTCTTTAAGTTAATTGAGTGTAATTTGTGTGGCTTACAATGCCCACTTTTTTATTTAGTATTTAATGATGAAGTTTTTATGACATTTTTTTATCTGAAGAAGTCCTGCTAGTGAGCAGGATGAAAAGCACTTTATTTTTATTTTTGGTTTGCAGTTTGTGTGTACATTTTAGTACCTTGTGAGTGTTTGCTTCTGGATTAAACACCATTGGTTTGCTTACTACTCTCTTTGCCTTCTTCACCAGTTTGTTGTCTTTACCTCCAGCAATTTGTTAACATCAGCAGCAGTGCTAAAAGAGGGGTAAGGGGAGAGTAGTAAGAGTGAATGTCCATAATTTCAGGTATTATCAAGGACACACACACACTCTCTCATACAAACACACAGTTGCCATGACTGGGATTAGAATTCATACCTAACTAGTATGCTACACCATAGCATAGGTTATCGCATGAGCCACGGACCTTTTGAGCCTGGCCATTGTCAAAAGGGGTATTTCAAGGTAACTGACATCAGCAGACTTGCTAAAGTAGGGCAATGGGAGGTGTAGTGACTGTGAATGGCCTCAAAATTATTAATCACCACACACACACACACACACACACACACACACACACACACACACACACACACACACACACACACACACACACACACAAGAGTTTCACAGTTGTCATGTCTGGGATTAGAACTCCTACCTAACTAGTATGTTACACTATAGCATTACACAATTATTGCACACGCCATGGAGTTTATAGCGCTGACCCTTCTCCAAAGGGGTATTTCAAGGTGACTGACATCAGCAGGCTTGCTAAAGTAGGGCAATGGGAGGTGTAGTGACTGTGAATGGCCTCAAAATCATTAATCACCACACATGCACACACAGAATTTCACAGTTGCTATGTCTGGGATTAAAACTCCTACCTAAATAGTATGTTACACTATAGCATTATACAGTTATTGCAAGCACCACAGAGCTTATGGGGCTGAGATTTGGCCAGAGGGTTATTTCAAGGTGACTGACATCAGCATGAGTGCTAACATGAGCAATGGGAAGTACAGCATGAGTGAATGGGCCATAAACCATTCCTCTGAAAACACACACACACAAAACTCAGTCACACACAACTTTACATTTGACAGGACTAGGTATACAAATGTTAGATGAATACTGATTTGTACTGTCATGTTACACAGTTATCACAAGCACCACAGACACTATAGGGCTGAGGGCTACCAAAAGCAAATGTCTACGGTGATTGACATCGGCACATCATGTGATCCTGGCCAATTGGATGTGCGGTAGGTGGGACAGGCCTCATGATGGAAATCTCTCTTTCACTGTCTGTCTCTCTCTTCCCCACATCTGTGTGTGTGTGTATGTTTGACCTATTATAGTGTGTTGGCTTTGGATATGTGTCTATTCTTATCAAATGTGTGTGCAAAACATGAATGGTGTGCAATGTGGTGTGTGCGCACAGAAATCTGTGACTGTCAGATATGTATAGTCCACTGTTGTTGTCAGACATGGGCTTCATTCCTCTAAGTGTAGGAGCATGCCCAATATGACCTTCTGTATTTTGTTGTCAGATATGGGCTTCATTTCCCCAAGTATAGGATCATGCCCAGTATGACCTTCTGTATTGAGTGTGTGATTCCATTCTAGGTAGATTGTACTCCAGTCCAGGATTTGGTGTTCTACACCTACAGCTAGCAACCTGCTTCTGCAGGATATCTGTAGATAGGTTGACAGTATAGTGCTATGCAGTTATCATTTATCAGACCCACCACAGAGCTTACACATATGGAATCACAATGGGTGAAAGATATTGGGATACTGTAACTATTGTGTCTGTTCTGCTTGTGTTACATGGTTGGTGTTAGAGGAGATATTCAGACATATGTACTGTTTTACACTGTGATGTATTATGTCATCAACTACTGATAGATATACTTATTTGCTCACAGTTATTTCCTGGGAAATACAAGATGAATGAAGCTGTGTCCAGTATTGTCGTCTGCAGCCTACATATTCTTGCACAATCATGCCATTCTGGAGGCGGTAGCCACGGACACTTAATGATGGGTCTGTGTAAATAGTCCAGCACCTTGGTACTGTGGTGGGTGAGGATCCCCTGCTTGTACATCTATTGATGTAACAGAATGGTCATATCCTGCTGTGTCCATACCTCTCAGCTGTACAGATTCACTCAGGTTACCTAGAGGCAGGGCTCATATATCTGGTCAGTTCCCCTTCACATTGTGGTTTATGAGCAGGTTTGTAGCCACCCATTACTGGGTTTGCAGGCAGGGGTAGTATGCACACACATCAGAGTTTCAGACTTCACACACTCCATGGCATCCATGCTTCTACACCCCCTCCCAGTCTGTTATTCTATCCTCTTCCTAACATTATGCGAGCAATATCTGAGAAGTATCCCTATAGTTGTCCCTTCATCTCAGCAGTATTTAGGGATTGGTCCACAGTTCATGCAGTAGGACATGGTGGGCATGCTACTGAGATTTGTCAACATGGCCTTGCATTTGTGTTCTGTGGACTGTGTAATGTTGTTAGTTGGGACCCCATGAGATAACATACATTGGCAGTACGGGTGAGGCACAGGCCTTTAACAGAGGACTGTAGGGCATTTGGTAGTGATGCAGACCATCTGTAGTGAGTCAGTGCATTCTGTCACTCCTACATTCCCAGGCTGTGAGCCACTGGATTCCCCTGGGGTGACAGGGTAAGTGTGTGAGATGTTAATGGCAGTAGTTCCTGTCCATATTAATCCATTGGTCTGGATGCTGGCAGGGTGTTGCTTACAGCTAGGCACACACTTGCATGGGACACCTCTTCAGCATGCTGCATTCTGTGGATATTCCCATACAAAAGTGGGGCTCATACTATACTCATTCCCAACAACAGGGATATGACCTGTGATAAACCTATGGCTGATGGTTGGGTGAGCTGAGTGCATGTGTAATATGGTAGCTTGTTGCAGCTGACTCACAGATACACCTGGGACATTCCCCTTATGCTGCCTTGTGCGGGGGCATAGGCAGTCTCTCATTACTTCATAACTGTGCCTTTTGTGGTCTGCCGGTGATTGGCCAGACTACTTCAGTATTCCATACTACACAGACAACTAATGTGCTGTTGACCTGTATGTATAATTCCAAAGGTGTGTGCAGTTGACAGTTAAATTTTATGTACTCTCTCTCTAGGGTACTTCCACCTGTGTACTGTGTGTATGTCTGGCCTCACATTCATGGCATGTCCATCTTTCAGATGGTGACAGATATTGACATCTGAACAGTGAGTATGGATGACTGCTGAACTGGGTCTTGCTGGGATGAATTGTGGTTGGCACTGCAGCTGTCAGAACATGGCCTTGTCATTAACAGTTCTGGCCACAGGCCACCGAGACACAACCCTCCATGCCTACATGCTGACCACTTCCACACAATATAGAGCACGCAACAACATAACAAACAGACCCCTGCATATTGTATACATGCAACAATCTATCCTGTAAATTGGGCCAGCTCAGGTAATCTGTGCTCCACTGTTATTATACCCTCGTGTACATGTTGCTGCATTTCTACATAGTATTGTGGGGGGGGGGCACACCTCACAATTGTGAACATTTGCTATGACTGTACTGGTATTTAAGGTACTCTGTTGGCTTCCATTTTGTTTTGTATTCTGACCTATCATGCAGACAAGAGGCTTATCACTAGAGTACAGACTTTTTACCCTTTAGAACTAACATACAACTGCCAAACCTGTTGTAGTCTGTCTGTGTAGGTCTGGAAGGGGACTATTCTCCATTGCCTTCAATTGGAGGCCTTAGCACAGCCTTTCTTTATGGTCATCTCCACCTGTCCTGCTGAATGAGGCTGTTGTTGGGTATATGAGTCTCACTGACATGCATGTGTGTGTCCTATGGACACACATTTTGGCCACCACATGTACCGCAGTGGGATTTGTCACCCTGTCTAGTACTGCCTACTTTGTTGACACCAGTATTTGTTATGGATTTCATGCTGCCCATATAGGTGTCCACTATCTGCTGTCATCCCATTCAGCCACCCAATTCCCTTGCATGCTCACATCCATACCATAGATACAACTAGCAGAACATACTCCATTCAGCAATTGATAAGAAGACTGACTTACCTTGTGGCTGTGTCAGTACTGAGGATAGTGCTGGAGGGTTGACTATGTCAGATGCACATAGTACACTCCTTATACATGGCAAAACATAGGTAGTGTCATGTTTGGCATCCTTTTTAATGTATGTGCGAGTCAGAGAGAGGTGTCATTCCCTGGGTCCCTACCATGTCAGTGTATGTGCTATGCATTGCCTCTTTGCCAAAGCCTGGGCATACTGGGCATGCCTCCTTCTGCCTACATGGGCAGGCTCAGGTTGTTCCTCCTCTGAGTCACTCTGTTCCTGTGCTGGCCTTGGCAATGGTGGGGGGCTGTGTGGCCCTTCCCCATGCTGTTCCTGCTGCAGCTGTTTCCGCAGGATCATATTTGTAACATGGCACATACAGTGAAAATTTGTGTACACATAGCTGGAGAGTACTGCGAGGCTCCACTGGATATGTCCCTGTACTGGAACCGTGACTTGAGCATCCCGAATTCATGCTCTATTATGGTTCTGGTTTGTACGTGTGCCTCATTATGGAGTTCCTGTTCAGGTGTGTGTGCATTTCTGATGGGTGTCATCAGCCACGTCTCCAGTCTGTAACCAGCATCCCCAACTAGGTGGCCATATGGGATGTCCCCACTGGCAAATCTCTAGTACAGCTATGTCATATGCCAGATGTGGGAGTCTTGAAAGGTTCCAAGGCTGCCAGCACACGCATTCAAGATAGTGCCCTGGGCATCGCAAACAACCTGGCAGTTGATGGAGGGAAAGCACTTGCGGTTTATGTAGACCCTACCCCGATCACTGGGTGGTGCTTTGATGTGTATGTGTGTGCAGTCTATAGCACTCACTACCTCAGGGTATTCTGCTATTTGGTGGAAGAGACACATATCGCTGGTCAATGCCTCAGAGGTGTTCAGGAAGTATATGTGCTCACCGGCATGTGCTGACATGGCATCCAGGAACTGGTAGAGTACCCTGGATCCTGATGCCTGTAAGATCCCCATGATTTCCCCAGTTGGTCTATTGGAAGGTACCTGTGGCTAGTATGCTTAACCCTAAACATACCTTGGTATCTACTGGGATGGGTTTCCCTTTGTTGATTCTGTGTGTGAGGTGTGGCCGGCACAGCTCAACAATTTGCTGTAGGATGTCCCTGTCCACCCTATAGCACTCCACTATCTCCAGCTCATGTAGCTCCTGGAAGGTTACCCTGGGTCTGTACATTCTTCTCCTTCTCCTCACTGTGGGTTGTTCATAAGCATTCTCATCCTCACCACCCTCAGCCTCTTCCATATATTGATGTATGAAAGCGACAGCAGCCCCTATCATTTTGTTACTTTTGTCAGGTAAAATTTTCCCGTCTGTGTACGCCAGTGGTGTAGAATTTGTGGGAAAAACCAGAGTGAAAGGTGTTTGCATAGTTTATAGTAGTGTACTGGGCTGGGCTGCTGCCTATGTAATTAGCTGATTCTGATACATTTCACTTTCCAGCTATGATAGTTCTCGTTAATTGCCTTCCTACTGCTGTTTTCCCTTCCCACTGCCTTCCTGTTTAAGCTCTAAGGCATGGTGTACATACCCAGTGCTCAGATGTGAACAGAGCTGCTATTTCCTGTTTTTTTTTTTTTTTAAACCCGGTGCATGGCATGCACACCCGTTTAGGCAATGTAAACACTGCTAGGCAGCCTCAGACACACCCCTCTTCCTTAGCTCTGCTTAGCTAAGGACAAACGCAGGCCACAGAGCTCCAATAAGCTTACAGCATGCATGACACTCCCCTTATGAGGTCATATACCTCTTATGCTTATACCATGGTGTTGCTGCACCTACACGATTGGGTGCAAGCTAACACTGACGAGAAATCTTTGATTCAGTATCAATCCCCTCATTTGCATAAAACTGACTGTTAATGCACGGTTTCAAAACAGACACTGAGCCTTCCCCCTTAGCAACCATTGTTGTCTTATGCATGCTATTGACTATTATAACAGAATGCTGATTTGGGTTTAAAAGCTTATTTCCAACATTTTTCTTTATTTTTGGGTCGATCCCTTTTGTGCACCACTGCCCTATGCTTAAATGGCTGAAATCGGCCAAAAAAAATAAAAGTTATTCTTTATAATTTTGCAACTATTTCCCATGCCAATGGCCATATATTTGGCTGCTGGCATGCCTACTACATTGAATACGTGCTTTATTTCGAGCTGTCATGCTTCCGTTTTGTAATTTGCAGAAATGTATTTGGTTAGTAACCGAGTACATTTCTGCAGGTTACACTATTCCTTCACAGACGCCTGCCTGCTTCCTGGACCAGCAAATGGGGTAATTAGCATACAGGAGCTATGTCCATGCAGGAATAATGTAGGAGTGCTCGTGCAGTCCTGGGAGCTCACTCCTGGATCGCTCATCGGCCATATTGCGTGCAGCACCTCTTGCACTATTCCTGCATGCCATGCAGAGCTTGCTGAATCCCTGGGAATGTTTATTACACCTGTTTTATTTTTCCTCAGTGACAGTGTCACTTTGAACTAGTGCCTCTTTTATGCCGAAGTTGGTTACTGAAATGTCTTGAAATCATTCTATACACCTTCTTGAGTTTTTTCTCTGATGCTCAAAATAAGGACAACATTTTTCTTCATTTGCTAGATGCTCACAGATAACTATGATTATATTTGGACAAGACTAAAGAAATCAAAAAACCTGATTAGTTATTAATTATTAACTTCCTGTAAAATGCAAGGTCTTCTCAAATCTAAACAAACCATTTCCAGATGGTATTCTTTTCCATCTCATTTTGTTACTTTTCCTTGTGGTAAATCTGTTGTGTGTAATGTCAAAGCTCATGTTTCAAGAACTGTAGCTTCTTCAGATACTTTTTGTGTGGGACTTGATTCCAAATGTATATTACAGGCAGATATGTTGTCTTCCTTTCACATGTCTACATGACATTACAAGACTTACTTTTTCTAGAGTCAGGTCTGGATTTGCCAAACCCATACTTCAGGGAGTACTGGATCCCAGTTTTATATCTATCCCCAATCTACCTAAAAGTTCTAAGAACTGTCCCATCTTTCAGCATTACTGCAACAGTGATGTAATGATGAACAGATTACTGTTGTGTAAGAACTCCCCATAACAGAAGATGTTCAAATAGATTATTGTTGCAGTATACACACCCTCCCACAATCCCCCTTTCTTATTCTTTATCCTAGGCTGAGGTGGAATTCCTCTTACTATCCATTTCAATTTCCCTTCTTTAACACATCTGAGTCTGTTATAACATCAGACTCAGTCTTTTCCTGGGAGAAGAAAGATCTGAGGATTTTTGCAATCTTCTTCACGGCTGTGTGAATTGCAATCTTGTCCATTATGTACCAGCACATGGTCCTCTTGCCAGGATCTAAGCTGGATGTACAGCTCATGAGGAAGGAGCACCTACGCTTTGGCATGCTGGCTAAATATATGGCAACCTGGGCATATTTCCCATCTGTCAGCATTACTGCAACAGTGTTCTATTCAAATATCTACTGTTATGGTAAGTTCTACACAGCACAGCTAGTCAGATGAATTCCATTTCTACCCCTACCTAATGATGATATCTAACTATCATTACTGGTTCTTGAGAGCACATTTCTTTAGTTATGATTCTTCTTGTTTCCATTTATAACTTAATGGAAACAGTCAATTATTTATTAACTAGCAAGGTAACACTAACCCATGAATAGTAAAAACTGCTTTTATGGGACATAACATTGTAAAATGAATCAGAAATACAGGCAAACGTCTTTGTCTTAATATTAACTTAAAATCAAATGGGAATCTTCAAATACATTTCCCTCTGTCCTGAAGACTTCATTGTCAGGTTCCTTAATAAGCAGCATGGTTTACATAAATGCTTGTAATTTAGTTAGATAACAGTGTGGACCAGGCTTACCACTTTACCTTTTATGTAATTTCTCTGATGTCCTTCTACTGTCCATACCAATTAACCAATCCCCAAATAATTAGTTTTTTTTTTTTGAGAAAAAATATTTTATGAAGCTTTTTATAAATCATGCTAATAAAGAAGGTCAAAAACAAATCATGTAAAATGAAATTGTTTTAATTTGCATTGACACTAGCATTTTTCACTATTGCAAAATACTTGACTTTGTATTTCTTTTATTCCCAGAATGTTCAGAATTGCTTACTGTTAAAAGACAGAGTCCATCCTTCATTTCAGCTTCTGTGTCTGCATTTAATTAAATTAAAGAAAAATGTGCAGAATCATTTACTGATATGTTAACCATTAATTTTGTTACAGTGAAAAGATGCCAAATTATATGGTATGCAAGCAGTAAACTGTAAAAAGGTTACAGTTAAGTTTTTGTGTGTTTGAAAATGTCAGAGAAAACTGATCTATAATCACTTTCATTCTGTTGCTTTTTTAATCTTGGTTTAAAAAAGGAAAATTGTTACTTACATATTACATATAGTATTTATTTTTTGTCAGTGCTCTTCATATAACAATTGGAAACAAATGCACACAAAATAGTTGAACTTTTACATGTGTGGATATGTGGGTATGTGCATAAATATGTACGAATGAGTGTGCATGTACACACACATACACACGCATTCACAGATGCTGCATGCAGGAAAGTCGACAAATAATAACAGAGATATGATCTGTCAGAAGCAAAGACAATAAACTCAGCATGGAAGATACAGTAACCATTAATGAAGCCAGCAGTAAAGGCTATATCTTGATGGTATTTTATAGAAAAATTGAAGTAAAGTGTTACCTCAATCATATTACAACAAACATAACATAGAGAATACAAATGTGTGGAAGAAACATCAAGTGCATGAGTGAGGCAAAGAAGTCTCCTTGACAATAACTACTTCATTATACCCAGAGATGAATGGTGAAGCCAATATTAAGACATGAAAAATAAGCTAGTTTCAGGTAAAATCCCAGAAATGAATCTGCATACAGAAAGGCAAAGATTCCTATCCCTTTCCGTGTGTAAAACACATCTGTGTGTTGCAAATGATGCAAAAATCTCTGAGAACAGCAGGCTCAAAAGTAGGTAGAAACATATTGTTATACAGTCTTCTTTCAGGAGTCAGTGAGAGAAGGCCGAGATCATGGTTGATAACTGAGTGTATAGGTGTTGAGTTTAATAACAGGAGAAATGTCAAGAGTTGAAGGACAGAGCTAGTCGGGCAAAGAGTTATTCAAGAATGGAAGATTTTTGTCACATCTTTTAGAAACAATGACAAAGTAAGAATAAATGTTGTAAAAGTAAATGTCAGGCACATAGCAGGATGAAAATGGAATGGATAACAAATTATGTCTAGGAAATAGGAAACTTAAATTTTGAAGACATCTTATATGCAAATGTCAGGCCAATCTGATACAGATCTGTGAGAAAGAGGTAAGGAGGCAGAAGGGGACAACATTCTATGGAGTCATTTAAAACTACATGGGATCAATTCTTAAACAAAAGAAAGAGATAATTAAGGCTAAGGCAGGTTTCGCAGAAGTGGTAGGATCAATAAGGTGCTATGAAGGATGTTAATAGTTGACTCCTTGTGATCTGACAATGTCATGGTTTATTGGACTAGAATCTCTCAACAGCATGGCCATCAGCCACTGAACTTGTCTGAGACATGGATCTTAGTAAAACCCTGCTGTGATACTGGATTAATTGATTGAGTTGGTCAGTACTGATGGTAGAACATCTGTAGCTGTTGTTCCTAGTATAGAAGCAAAAGTCCAGTGAAAGGAAACACCTGACACATAGAAATAAAAATCAAACAGACTTTAATAAAGCCAATTCACAAGGTCACAAAGTTTTCAGACTTGTGTCCTTCTTCAGTGTGTAAAGAAAGAGATTTTTCAGCCTCATTTATATAATAGTAAAAAATCACATGACACAGCTCATTAAACTAGAAAGGTCTTCTCAAATGTAAAGCCTTAAAAATCTAGAGTATGACATAAAAATACAAAATACATATAGAGACAAAAAATCTAAACATTAATTCTAGCTATTTTCTTATAACCATTTGTTTCTTTTTCAATACTGGTTTAAGACGTATGTAAGCAATAATTCCAGGTTTAACATCTGCCTGAAGTAATGTTATTCATTCATACCCGCTCATCTCTAGAGCATTATTAACATCACCACCTCTAAACTTTGGATATATAATATTCATAACACAGAATTTAAATATATGCTTACAGCCAGCATCCTCAAGATATTTTGCTAGTGCATTTGTGTTCACCTTCCTTCTGATGTCTGATTTATGCTCAGTAATTCTATCCTTCAACCTATGTGTGGTCTTAACCTACATAAAATGCAATATATTCTACACAGGTAGCAAGGTAGATAATGTTGCTAGTATTGCATGTAGCTGATGCTTTAAAGACATATGTTTTCCTGATTAGGGGATGTATAAATTCATTATCACACAGTATATCAGAACAGCATGAGCAGTTATCGAATGGAAATGTCCCTACTCTATTAATTGGTCTATTCTCTTTCAACTGTAAGTCTTTATAACACAGGTATTTCTTCGAAGTATTACAGTTTCTATAGGAAAAATTAGGTTTATCACCAATAATATTCCTAATCTCTGGCACTGAGGACAATAGACTCCAGTTTCTAGCAATAATATTTTTAACATCCTTGTCCTCCTATTATATATTGTTGGATAGCATGAATGCTTATATTTCTTCCTAGTAATATTACTGTTTTTTGCAGAACTGTTATCAGAGAAGTAGGGTTTAGCTATGTTGTCTCTCTTATTCAATATTTCTATTTTCAGATCTTCCAAATGGTTAGCATGATAACCCCTCTCCTTAAAGTCAGAGATGATCTCATCTATTTGTTGTTCACATTTCTCTTTACTAGTATTTAATAATAGCTGACTCTTTAATACACCCTTAAATGCATGGCAGCATGCATACTAGTCCTGTGTGTGCACTTGTTTGCATGCGCTTCCTTTTTATAAATAGACATAGTAATGACATTTTCTTCCCTCTCTGTTCTAACATCTAAGTAATTCATTGCATTTTCAGAATGAGAAATAGTAAACTCAAGAAAATTAGTACTATTGTTAAGATAGTTAACAAAAACGTCAAGTTCTCCTATGTCCCCAATCCAAATTAAAAAATGTCATCCACAAAAAGCTTATAAAACAAAATGTTCTGTACAAATTGTGATGGACCCGTGTAGATGAATTGCTCTTCCCATTGCCCGAGCATGATATTCGCATACATATTAGCCACAGAGGTACCCATAGATACTTCCGTTTGCTGATGAAAAATATCATTCTGAAACATGAATATGTTGTTACTCAAAACCAATTCTAACATCTCACAAACAGTTTCAGTTTCCCTTCCTGAGATCTTTCCACAATGCCAAAATTATTAGGAATAACTGTAAAAAGTGATTTTATATCCAATGTAACAAAGATGCAACTCAATTCATAGTTTACTGTATACCATTCATAAAGGTAGAGTAAAAATCATTAGTGTCCCTGATGTAACTTTTTAATTTGGGGAGACACTTACTTAAAACATGCTGGAGGTACATTAAGATGGGCTCAGTTACCCATCCACCTCCAGATACAATCGGTCTCATAGGAGGTTTTTCAAGGCATTTATGTATTTTGTGAAGACCATAGATAACAGGCATAATGGGACATGGAATGCAAAAACAATTAAACATGTCTAAAGAAATATCAGCATTGATCTGCAGTTCATAAACAACAAGGTTCACATTAGAAATACATTTTAATGTCATTCATGCTAATTTCTTTACAAGTAGAAGTGTCACTTAAAAAATCTTTCATTGCTGTTTCATAATCAACTCTATTCATAATTACTATAGCCCCACTCTTATCAGACTGCTTAATTATGATTTCATTACTGTTCTGAAGATTCAAAAGTGCTTCATTTTCACTAGGTTTTAAATTGTACCATTTTCTTAAGTCTTTGTGAGCATAAAGCTCACGAAGCTCCCTTTCACAAACAGTAGAAAATGCATTCAATAAGAGGAGGGTTGCTGGTACAAAAGTACTTGCTCATTTACAAGTTTGTGTAGTACAAGATAGTATGTCTTTAAAAATAAGTTTAAAATTCAGATTTCTAATAAATACCTTGAGGTCAGTGATCGCTTCCACAGCCTTATCTGTAGTAGAAGGAATAAACGTTAGTCCTTTCTGTAGTAGTTCAAGGTCATCATTGCTGATATTATAATCAGGTAAATTCACCACTACCTCTGAGTCTTGTTGGCCATGTTTTTTGAGCATAAATCAGACATCAGGAGGAAGGTGAACACAAATGCACTAGCAAAACATCTTGAGGATGCTGACTGTAAGCATAGATTTAAATTCCGTGTTATGAATATTACATATCCAAAGATTAAAGGTGGTGATATTAATAATGCTCTAGAGATAAGCGAATATGAATGGGTAACACTACTTCAGGCAGATATTAAACCTGAAGTTATTGCTTGCATAAGTCTTAAACCAGTATTGAAAAAGAAACAAATGGTTATAAGAAAATAGCTAGAAGAAATTTTTAGATTTTTTTTATCTGCATATGTATTTTGTATTTTTTATGTCATATTATGTATAGATTTTTAAGGCTGTACGTTTAAGAAAAAAATTCTAGTTTAATGAGCTGTGTCATGTGATTTTATACTGATAGTGTTTAAATGAGACTGAAAAATCTCTTCACATACTGAAGAAGAACGCACGTCTGAAAGCTTTGTGACCTTATGATTTGTATTTATTAAAGTCTGTTTGGATTTTATTTGTGTGTCAGGTGTTTCTTTTTACTGGACTTTTGCTTCTGGTTGGATTTTGGCTGTCTCAGTGAAAGTTTATCTTAATGCTGGTCCTTTCTACTACTGTTGTTCATAATATAACAGCAACAAATGTTCTAAATCAAGTATATGTGTTGGAGGAACATCTACAGCCACTTGTATTATTAAAATCTGTTTGATTTTTAGATTCATATGATCTGTTGATGGAACAGGAGTTAGACTGCTAATACAGAAATACCTTCCTGTTTGAAGACAAACTCAGTCTGAATGCCTATTGTGAAGCATTCCAGACAAGAGTAATATCTGCTACACCCACTGTTTCATGTGTTTCTTTCAGTGGATGCAAAAGCTATGCAACCAGGCTTGTCTTGCCACATGTAGAACTTTTTCTTTTCCTCCATTTGAGGATGTCACAGGGTTCATTATGATATTACTTAGCACAAATAGGCTGCCCCTTAAGGTATGACAAATGTGCATAGCACAGTAGTCCCTGGATTAATAATTCTGACCTTAGCAGAGCTGTGTTTTCTTATTGTAGCTATGAGAACATCATAAAATTGGCTTTAGTTGTATGAATAAACCTTACATACTTGACCTAGGAACTCATGGTTGATAAAGTACTGCCTAGTTCTTCTGGTTGCAGACATTACATGATTGCCTAATGCTGTGTGTCAAGAAATGTTTTTAACCTTCCATCTTGAAAGAGAATTTGATTACTCTCTTTCTGAAGAAACCACCTTTATATCTAGAATGGTTAGTGACTTCCTTATAGTGAGACATCAATCTTCTGACCTCCTCCTCACAGATCACTGTGCAGGTTTTGATATGACGGACCATGGAATCATGATGGAGTATCTATAAGGTTGCTATGGTTTAACTTCCATAATACTTCGAAAAGTTACCCCTTACATTTTGGATTTCACTCAGACTGTGTTTTCTGGATGCAAATCACTTGTCAGACATTTGGCTAGATCAAGTGTGCAATTTCACTGAAAACCACCAATTGACTTGTGGAGTTTCTCCATTTTCCATTTTGGCATGTTTATTTTTCACTGTGTCTCTTTTGACTCAGTAGGAAGCTGTGATTAGGACAGGTAGTAGTTATCACTGTTGTGCTAATCATAACAATACAGAGATTAATATTATATAATCTTACTGAATTAACTGAACTGGAAGCATTTTATTCAACAAGGATTACTGGAAAGACTCACCCAGAGTCTGCTACAGTTTGCTGTGAGGGAAAGGTTAGTTTGCTTTTTATTTGTTGTATTTTGTATTACTTTATTGCCTTTATCTATTTGGTATACTGTGATTAGTTTTCTTTATACTGTGTTTTACTTGTATTCTGCTTTTAACTGCATATTAAAACTTTAAAAGAGACCCCACAGTTCTGCCTCTTGTGAGTCAGACAGAAATTTTTCCCATCCTCTGACCCGGTTACTGTTATGTTCTTAAACACTGCTGTCTTTCAAGTTGCCTGCCCCTTATGTTAATTTGACCATATATCTCATTTCCTCTCTGCTTTTACTGGCTGGTGTGAGTAAGCATCCTACTGTATTACATAGTACCAGAATACAAAAGTAACCAACCCCTTTTAATCTGTCTTGCTGTTTTAAAAACAGTGACTCTCCACTAAAACTTTACTTTTTAGGCAGGTAAAACTTAAGTTACCTACTTTCACATTTAACTCCTCTAGTGCATACTACAGTGTTTAGGATAAACCATTTTTACATATTCCCTTTAAGCATCTATTGCAAGACCACCAGTTATTGGAAAGCCTGCATTCTGCCTCTCAGTAGTCATCTTGGGATTAGTGCTTCTGTTTTCTTCTGCTGAGAGAAGGAATGCAGTTACATTATTTCCTGGAGATTGCTAATCAGCAGAAAGCTTAATAACTGATTTATAGGTGACATCTTGGAATCTGTGCTTATATTCTGATCCTAGTGAGAGTAAGAGCAGAGTGCGTTAATTCCTGTCTCTTTGTGGTTGGAGAGTGAGTGTTTGTGCTTAATGTACCTGATTGGTCTAGTTGCTATTCGAGACATCTACCAGAAAAAGGCTACAAACCTGCAGACACGTGCATCATCTGGGACAAGACTGTGGATCACCAAACAGGCCATGGCTTGCTTTCTTCTTGGGATTGGTGCTAACATTTTGCTTCTGGTTAGAGAAGAAGCAAAGGAATATTGTATCCCAACAGAGTGAAGCTGTGGTGAGACCAGCATTAGTAGTAGCCAGGCAGTAGTCATTCATGCGACTCCCCTCTTTTCATCATTCTTGACAAGCTAATTCTTTATTTTTCAATAAGTACTGCTTGATTTCTTTCTAACTTCAGAATATCTGCCTAAATACTTCATCCTTAAATTTTCAGGGTCTACATATTAGTTTCCCCTCAAGTGTTTGGCAGTGGTCTGTACAGGCTCAGACACCTTCAGTGACATTGTTCCTGTAAAAGGAATATATAAGGAAACTGCTCCAGTACTTAGTAATAATGACCATCCCTCCTGGCATGTCTAAAGGTCAGTACCCTGTACTTTCTCCTATTAAACTGGTGAACCTGGGCATTCTGAGGTAGTATAGCAACTGCCTCATGTACACAGACAACCCTCTCCTCTTACCTTCCAACACTCAGACGAGTGAGAGATGTGCTTATATATCCAAATTGGAAGCCATGCACTCTCAAGCCAAGACTGGAATAGCTGGTCAAGAGGAGAAGGGCAAAAACTGCACCACACCACATGCAACACATAGCCCTCCAGAACACCCACCATCACAGCTGTTACATAAAAACACAAACCACACACCCACCTTTGCAGAGGATCTCAGTAGATATCTACCCAAACAGCAGAGACCTCCAAGGCAGAAATGCACTTGACCACCACAACGCAGCACAAACCACAAGACACATAGCTCACCTACACAGTGAGTCTCTCAACCTAAGCCCCTAAGGCAAAACAGCTTGCCCAAAGCACTAATCATATGTGACTCAATAGTGAGGCACACTGATGTCCCACTCACTAGGTTGAATAAGGAGACAGTAACAGTCAGCTGTCTATTAGGTGCCAGAATCTAACGCATAACACATGCACTCAGGTCACTCCACAACAAGTACAAGTATGACTCTGTCACTATCCATGTGAGTGTGAATGACCTGAGAAGCACCTCCCTGGACTACATGAAAAGAGACATGGAGGAGCTCTCGGATTATGTGGCCCAGGTAGGTATGACCCTAACCCTGAGCAGCATTCTACCATTTCCCAGAATGATACAACAGTGCAAGCAGAAAATGATTAACTTCAACAACTGGCTAAGTTTATGGTGTCATTCTAAGGGGCTCCAGTATCTGTCTGCTTGGGATGACATGACTGACAGACCTTGATGCTTTGCCAGAGATGGGCTGCATCTGTCAACCCTGGCTTCCATATACTGACTAAGGCTCTTGCCACCTCTATAGTGCCTTTTTTAGGCGATGTTCCAAAGACCAAATTACCACCGCAACAGCTATAAATAAATGCAATCTAAGGGTCATGCTGCTCAATGCTAGAAGTCTAAATCTCAAGATGCACTTGCTCAAAGCACTCCTCAAAATGGAGAACATTGACATTTGTGCTGTAATGCAGACCTGGTTTAAAGCAGCAGGAAGCACCCCTGTGCACCAGGCTATAATTCATTCCACATCTTTTATCCCCAGAACATGGACCAAAGCACCAAAGGCAGTGGTGTCTCCATATTCAGGCAGTGGTGTCTCCATATTCATAAAGGATATGCACACCTCCAGACTAGTAGCCAGCATAAAGCATCTGAGATACTTCAGGTACAACTAACATCGGGTAAGATGGTGATTCATGTCATAGCCTGCTATAGGTCCCCAACCATATCACAAGACTCTCACTCCACATTCCTAAGCACCCTGGAAACTATTAGGGTCCAACCCAACACTCTCATACTAGGTGACTTCAACTACCCTTCCATTAACTGGGAAAACTACTCATGCATCAATACACTGACCCAATGGTTCCTAAAATTCATCAATTCCAATGCCCTGGACCAGTTCATTCTTACCCCCACTAGAGGAAGCAACATCCTTGACCTGGTTATTACTAATATGGCCAACTGTTGCTCTACATCAGTAGTAAATTCCTCCCTGCTTAGATCCGACCACAAACTAATCAACATGGAAATCCACATTTCGCCCACACCCCCCCACAAAGGTAACTACTATGAAAAACTTCTCCAAAACTGACTTTGTTCTCTTAAAAACAGAGGTGGCTAACTTTACAGCATCCATGTCAATGGAAAATAGATGTATGACTGCCGAATCATACACCAATGCACTGTACGAACATGTACATAAATGCATGAAACTAGCTATACCCAACAGAACCAAGACGCTCTCCTCCAAAAAAAGGAAGCCAATCTGGTGGTCCCCTGCCATTGATAAAGTCTACAACAGAAGGAAGAAACTGTTGCAGAAAAAGGTGAAGTCCCAAGACTGGAAAACCTCCCTTATTAGCCTCAACAAAAGTTGAGATCCCTCATCAAAACCGCTAAAGCCAGCTATGAAGGCAGAATTGCATCAGACACTAAAAACAACCACAAAGCCTTCTATAGTTATATCAAGAATCTCCATGACAATATACAGGTTTGCTCTGAGTTACTGCACAATGGTACCTCCTATACTGAGCAAACAGATATTGCCAACATACTGGCCAACAGATTCAGTGCCAACTTTACCCCTCCCCCCAAAGGACCAATCACGATACTGGAGGAATACCAGGCACCCAGCATTACTGCAGCATAGGTTAAAGCTGCACTGTCCAAGGCCAAGAATACAGCTTCCATGGGACCCGACAATATCCCTGGATGTGTTCTGAGCTACAAAGTGAACTGGCACCACATCTGTGCACCCTATTCAATCACATCATCACCTCAGGCTTTGTCCCTACTGAATGGCGCACTGCTAAAGTCATCCCTCTCCATAAAGGGGGAGTGACTACAAACCATGGGAATTATTGCCACATTAGCCTGATGAGTCAGATATGTAAAGCTATGGAGCAGATCATCATGGACCTAATTAACAAGGTTATAAGGAATCTCCAAACTCTAGATCCCACACAATTTGGTTTTGTGAAAGGTAGAGCATGTCTGCTCAACCTAGTTGACTTCTTTGAGTCAGTCACTAGAGCTGCGGATGAGGGCAAGGCAGTTCATACAGCCTACCTTGATCTGGCCAAGGCCTTTGATACCATTCCCCATTCAGGAATTATTGATAAACTCACCAAACTAGGCATCAACCCCTATATCACTAGCTGGGTTGCAAATTGTCTCCCATATAGAACCCACAGTGTGAAAGTAGCGGACTCCAAGTTAGACTGCTGACCAGGCATGAGTGTAGTCCCACAGGGATCAGTCCTGGATCCTCTCCTGTTTGGAATCTACTTCTCAAAAGTCCAGGACAACACAGAGGGACTCTGGTTGGCCAAGTTTGCAGATGACTGCAAGCTGGGAGCCTTTATTTACTCCCCAAGTGATGTAGACATCCTACAAAAAGTTCTCATTGAGTCCAATGACGTGTCAAAACCATGGCCTTAAGCTTAATGCTAAAAAATGTGTTGTCATCCCCTTTGGGAAAATCTCAGTTCCCACTAATTACCACATCTATGGGAGACCACTGAACACTGAAGGTGTTAAAGGAGATCTGGAGACACAGGTTGATAGCAATCTCTCCTTTGACCACCACATTGCCACTGTGTTCAGAAAGTCCTTCCGTGTGGCACATCTCATTACCAAGGGTTTTGCATCCAGGAAGAAAGAGGTCATCATCTCTATCTAGTCTTCCCTCATTAGGCCAATAATTGAGTATAATGCCCCACGAAGAGGATCCTAGGCCTTAAACACATGACCTACATGGACAGACTTAAAAAATCAAGCTATTCTCTGTCTCATATTGTCTACTAAAAGGTGATCTCTGCTTGACTTACAAAGCCATGTCTGACCCAGCTCTGTTAGAAATCCTCCTACCTCTCAACCACTTATAGCAAAAATCTGGACAAAGCCTAAAATGATGGGGGACAAATAGGGACAGATTGTAAATATTGCCCTTATAAACTTAGAAAGTTGATAGAATAATAGGTTTTGCATTAGCATGAATTTTCAAAAGGATGCGGAGTCTTAAACTCAAATGTTTGTCATTATTAAATGACTTCAATCCTCAGCTATTTGCCAGAAAGGGACAAATTGTAAGGGAACACACCAAAAATATGAGGAAAAAATCTGGACATTCTACAAAAACTGTACAGTTGAGAGTGCTAAATCTAAAGAAAACCCAATCCCTCTGCACCACATGCTCCAGAGACCTCAGCCTCATTATCACAATCAACAGAACATGCTGGAGGGATAGGTTGATAACCTAGAGACTGCCCATTCTCTGGAATAGACTTCCCATACATGTCAAGCAGAGCAACTCACTAGCCCTCTTCAAGAGAAAGCTTGATGAGTGGATGGGAAATAGAAAGTTCACCCCGGGGATCACTCCAGTGGCTCTATTTGATAGATGCACTGGGAACTAATGTTGGGTGGTACAATGCCGGGGCAGTTCTATGGGCTAGGCTTGTAAAGGCTCCAGGGCCATTAGCCTAGTACACACCTATGAACCTAGGAACCTATTAAATAATATGTCCAGCAAAGTTTGGTTTAATAATGCTCACTTGATGTTTTATTGTACTGACTGAAGTATTAATATTTCTTTTTTTCTTCTAAAGCACTGAAACAATCCCTAGAGGTCTGTCTGTCCCCTGCCACATGCTTTATTCCTTGCAGATGTAAAAATCTGGGTGGCCATCACAGTATACCATGAAGCATTTCACGCTTCCTACCTTGTGTAACATCTTATTCCTATGCCAAGAAACTGCAAAGTAGTGTAAAAGCCATCCTTTTAGTGAAGAGAAAGGGTAAAGGAGAGCACCTGGCACAACCCTACACCTCCAGCTGACATGTCGACATTTCAAGCACTTACCAAACAAAGATCAGTGAAGACACAGACCACAGCTATTGCTTCTCTCCTTTGTGCCATTGGGGTAATTGTTGTTTTTTTATTGCACAGAATTTTAAAACAGATGCTAGGAAATGATGCTTCATTTGGATGCTTTATAACAATGCAACTAAAATGACAGTCCTTGTGCCTCAATCAGTCATATTTATTTGTTTGCTTGTTTGCTTATTTATTTAAATTTGTTAACTGGGACAGAACATTGTTTCACACAGATATATTTTACACTCTGACTGTACAAGTTTTTTGATATATGTGCTTTATAAAATGAATATTTGTTTTGTCTGAGACAAAATGTCTTTCCCATATTGAATGAAAATTGTTTAACATATGTCTGCATTTTCGAGTGCTTCAAAGTTTATTTTATTAAGTACAGATAATCAATAAACCCAGTGAACACTTTTTGTCTGAATGTGAAAGAGAAATGCACAGTGTCTGTGGCTGAACTGGCTCCAGTACATGTAAGCCACTGTGTATTATCTTGAGCCGAACAGTATTAGTCATGCGATATAATTTATTACAGCATTTTTCATCTGTTGCTTTTGAATGATTTTTGTAAGTTTACTAAACAAAGACAAAGAACATTTAGTAGATAGCAGCAGGATATTAATATCTTGAATATCACTTTCTAAAATCATGACACTCAGGACATCAAAGGCCAGTAATATTAAACATGGAAGACTTTAGAAAGAACAGGAAGTTATCCAATATAATTTGCAGGGAGTAACACTGATAATATTAATAAAATCTAAAGAATTAGTCATTTCAGAGTGGATATACATGAGCCACAAAATCCAAATAACTTTAAAAAAAACTTCTAGGTGTTATAAATCAAAAGAGAAATCATTGGCCGAAGTGTAAGTTTTCACCTGTAACTTACGACTCTGTGAGAAATCAGACATGGATTTGGCAAAATCTCTAGAACTGAATGAAGCCCAGCTTCTGAGCAAATGGTTTGTCTAATGCAGTTTACATCACTAATGTTTTCTTTAATAGTGATGTCAGCCCACAGAAATGTTTTTTTTTCCTTTTAATTTTAAGCAGTAGTGTGAAACAGCTTTCCCAGGATGACACTGACGTTATGCTTATGTAATTGCAGTTGTTCTCAGGTAAACCTTTCTAATGCTCTTTTGGAATTATGAAAAATAAGGAATATTGCAGGGACTGCGAGGGATCATATTTTAAAGTTAATGTCTGAAGGAAGGAATTCATTAATATTTTAACATGGGTAAACAAGACGTAAAAGCCTCCTTCACTATTGTTTCTCCCGGGTCTATATTAGATCATCGAAACAGCAGAATATCAAATAATCTAATATCGAACCCAATATCACGAACGCTGAAAACAGCAAAGCTGAACAAAACCAAATTCTTTCTTAGGGAAAGAATTTGGTTGGCCATTGTTGTGGTTTCGTTGTTTTCAGCGATGCGGTGGAAAGTTACGGGCTGGGTTAAGGTAAGTGTGTGATTGTGCGGACATTAGGGTTAGGGCACGGTTTGAGTGAGTTAGGGTTAGGGCGGGGGTGAGGTGAGTGTGCGATAGTGAGAATTTGGGGTTAGGGGCGGGTTAAGTGAGTTATGGTTAGGGCATGGGTGAGGTGAGTGTGCGATAGTGAAAATTTGGGATTAGGGATGGGTTAAGTGCATTAGGGTTAGGGCACAGGTGAGGTGAGTGTGCGATAGTGACGGACCTTAGCGTTAGGGTCTTGGTAAAGGTAAGTGGATAGATAGTAGTGTATGTGCAGTGTAGTGTAGGGTTAGATGTAACTTTTAAATGTATGTGTGTGGATTGCTGCTTTTTAGTGTGCTTGTGGTGTGTGTGTGTTTCTCCAAACAGCAAATTTTTTCCCTGGGAAAAAATTCGCTATTTTGAGGTTTTGATACTGTTAGGGTTCGGGTTTTGCAGTTCGACGTTACGGTATTCGGTAATGGGCCATTTCAATGATCTGATACAGACCCGTTTCTCCCTACTACTATTTAAAGGGTGGGGACATAATCAGCATATGATTCTTGAGCACTAGTCTTGTAGGTGATTGCTAAGAGCTCCAGGCTGAACCTAATAATGGAGCACCTAAATCAGTCTTCTACTGCAAAAAAAATGAAATACAAATAATACAAAATAAATGATGAAATATGTTTGCTCCATGGAGAAATGGTATAGGGAAAGAACATGCCCATTCTAATATGTCATGTTCAGCTCTGCTCTGGATTCATTAATAAAATGAGATATAGTGACATATTCCAATGCTCACTATGCCATTATGGCAAACATCACAGTCTGCTGCCTTATGTTCTCTTCAGGCCCCTGTCCACATCCGGATGTAATGCCCCCTTCATGCTATATTACTAGGAGTTGAAATACAATCTATTGACATTTATGCCACTGTCCTCCTTTTCATGTAGTTATATGTGTTATTTCTATTTATACTGAATCTATCCATATGTGCACAGATTTTATACTAATTGCATATATACTGAACTGGAAAAATCCAAACCATTTCAATCAGTTTAGTCTGTTTCCCATTCAACAAACTTTCTGGTAACCTGTGCTCAGATACGGCACACCAGAGTGATTCTTCATAATGCTAATGGTACTGATATACCACTGGGAGTTGAATGGCATCACTAGGCATTGACTTTCACAATTAGGTTTACTGACAGTGTTAGAGTACTCCTGTTAAAAGTAGTATGCAGTGATAAAAGAGGTGCGGTGTGACTTTGTACAAAGTGTACTATGTAATTATAAAGAGGGTGGAATAAGGTACTGCTGTACAGAGAATAAGGAAAGCATAGTAGAATGCCACAGGGTGGTGCAGTGGTGCACAAGTTAGGATTGTTGCCTCACAGCCACAGGTTCTTAGGTTCAAATCTTGGCTCGGCTACCTTCTTTGTGGAGTATGCATGTCCTCCCTGTGATTGTGTGGGTTTCCTCCAGGTGCTCCAGTCTACTCCTACATTCCAAAGATGTGTCTGGAGCATTTATCCCTGGGCCTCTGCTGAAAATGGGCTCTGTCCCAGTTGGACTTTCTCAGTAAATGAATGTTAAATAAATAAAATCACTCATGTTATAAAAAAATGGAGTGGGAAAAGAAATATTCCTGGAAAACAAACATAATGAAAAGGTTGAAGATGATTCAGGGCCCAAGGACAATGATCATTATTACTACAATTATACAGGGATCCTGAACATCAGATATTATTATATAAATACAATAAATGAAAGGTGGTTTTGGGAATGTTAACTGTTATTTGTATATACTAAATAAAGGATGGAGAGAGTCCTGGGCAGTCAGCATTACTATGTGTGTGTACATATATATATATATATATATATATATATATATATATATATATATATATATGTACACACACACACACGCACACACACACACACACACACACACACACACACACACACACACACACACACACACACACACACACACACACCTCCTCAGGAAAGAGAAAGGCATATATTCATTGAATAAGATAATGCGAAGAGGCTACTCCTAGGCAGTTAGAATGGCATGTTTAATATGCTAAAGAGTGGAGGGTGACATGACCATAAATGCACATCATAGGATGGTGCATGCATACCATTCTTTTACACCTCTGCTATTTGTTCCAGTAGCACAGAATGGGCAGCAAAAGGCTACTACAATGCAATGAGAACAAAGGCTATTGTACCAAGAAGAAATATTTTAATGGATCTCTGGCAAAGGAAGGCAGATTGCACAGTGACACTGTGTTCATTTATAAAATATTACCAGAATGTACAGTAATACTGTATTCGTACATAACATATTGTTAGACAGAGTGTACAGTAACAAAGTATCCATATCTAAACTCTAACCACACTGCAGAGCAACACTGCATTCATATATAAAATATTACCAGAGTGTACAGTAACAAAATACTCATTTATAAAACATCACCAGAGTGGATATCAACAATGTATTCATATATATATATATATATATATATATATATATATATATATATATATATAATTTTACCAGAGAGAGAGCAGTTACAATGTATTCATATATTGTATAGTACCAGACTATACAGTAACAATGTATTCAAATAGAATCGTACTAGACAGGGTGCACAGCAACAATGTTGTCATACAGGCATCCATTTGACTAAGAAAGTATGCCATGCAGATTTCCTTTTCAGACTTATTGGTTTCCTCCCACATCCTTGAGATGTGCAGGTAGATAAAAGAATGATGAGGGAAATTTCCCAAACTGGTGCACATGTGTGTGTGTGTGTGTGTGTGTGTGTGTGTGTGTGTGTGTGTGTGTGTGTGTGTGTGTGTGTGTGTGTGTGCATTAGTGTATGTTGTAGTAGACAGTAGTTCTAGGAAAATTTAACGCAAAAATATTTATCAAACTGCATGTCACTGGAGGTCTGTTCTCTCAAATACAGAAGTGGATAAAACAGGTATTGAGATGGAAGGATAGGATTCTTGATGTGGATGTTTATCAGTGTTTTTTTTTTCTGTAGCACAACCGGATTCCATAAGCACTGCAAGAGTTTTCTCTAAGTTGACTGCTTTGAGTCAGAATGGATGGAGAGCTCACATTTGGCATAGAATTGAAATGTAGCATATCGTACTGATTATGGCTTATCTATCTATAGTGTGCTTGTATCACATCATAAAATGCTGGCATATCATGGCATGAAGAGGGTAACTATGATACATTAGCCATGCAGGTTGGACCAAGCAGTCCCAGTTGGCACTGTTATAATAGTATAATGCTGTCAGCTTGTTGACCCCACTGCAAGCATGGGGATTGTGTTTTTGTGAGGGGTAAGGAGAACACACTCCTTGTGTTTTTTGTTTCCTTAAAGCTGTATGAGGAAAATTTATTTTTTGGGTTTGCGCACTACTTTCAATAATAATATTGCCTGGGGGCATCTTGTTGTTGATTTTAGCATAAATCTACATTTTAAGGACTAGGAATCAAATTCATCATTAGTCTGTCAATTAACAGCAATGCCACCACTGGTTTCATAGCCTTTGAATGGATGTGGATACAAATATTTACATGTGTATGTCTGTGTATTTGTGTGTGTGTAAAAAGATATAAAATAAATTATCTCTCTCTCTCTCTCTCTCTATATATATATATATATATATATATATATATATGGATCACCTTTAAAACCTTGGGACGAAAATACAGATGACCGACAAGGTGAGAACCCGGACTCGGTAAGTGTCGAGTGAGGGATTTAGTGTTAGGGAGCCGGACAGGTAAGTGAGTGAGGGACTGTGGGTTTGGGGGTGGGTTAAGTGAGTTAGGGTTAGGGTGCAGGTAGGGTGTGAGTGAGGGACTGTGGGTTTAGGGGTGGGTTAAGTGAGTTAGGGTTAGTGCAGGTAGGGTGAGTGTGCGATAGTGAGGACTGTGGGTTTAGGGTGGGTTAAGTGAGTTAGGGTTAGTGCAGGTAGGGTGAGTGTGCGACAGTGAGGGACTGTGGGTTTAGGGTGGGTTAAGTGAGTTAGGGTTAGTGCAGGTAGAGTGTGCGGGTAGTGTCGGACCTTAGGGTTAGGATTTGGGTTAGGGATAGTGCATATGTTTTGTAGTGTACTGTGTTGTTTACCTCTAGTGTGTTGCTGTAATGGTTTTCGGTGTTTCGCGTTGTTTTGTTGTCGGTCCTTTGGTGTCGGTTATTTGTGTAGGTTTTAAAGGTGATCCATATATATATATATATATATATATATATATATATGTATGTATATTGCATTAATATTGACAGAAACACCAAAATCTCACCATTTATAAAGCCATCCCCAAAGAAATTACCTCACAAATGCTGACAACCTACTATGCATGTGCCAATTGACAAGTCCTTCAATGTCATTATCTCTGTCAGACATTGGTACTCATACCATTGTATTACATTGCAGAGTGTCAGGGATTTATTATATTGTACCGGGTCAGAGCTTATGCAGAATATCTCAAAAGCATTCTGCCAAGAATCCTTTATACGATGCGGTTCATAGATATCATAGTTTTACCATCACCTTGTTTTTTTATTTATTTTCACTTGTTTGCTGTTATGGTCCAAATGGGACATGCCACATTTTTAGTGGAAGTGTGGAGAAAAAAGCAGCACAATACAAAATGAAAGATTACAATTTGTAACATTTTCAAAAACAGATGATTTATACAGCATACAATAATAACACAGATGTAAGACAGTAAGAGGACACATATTAAAAGATTAATATTGGATAAACGGGAGCTGGTATTGATTATATATTTGGAGAGTAAAGAGAATGTGTTGCAGATAATATTAATAAGAGTGTAAAGGGGAATTAGAAGAGTAGAAGGATAAAGGCAGGTGGATGGGTAAATAATATAAAGGAGGGGGCAGCAATGGTCTTTTGGGAATGTTGGAAAGAACGAGTATATTTAGTACAGGAGCGAAGCCACAGTGAGGTTAGATAAGTTTTCAGCTTGTTCTGTAAATATATGAAGCTGCTTTCATTTCTGATATCTGGTGGCACACTATTACTTAACGTAGCTACACTGGCATAGTATGTTGAGCCCCCATAGTGATTGTTATATTTGAATATGTGTAAGGGATTGTGAGCTTGTGATATTTCTTTCTGGTAGGTATTTCTGGATGATGTTTGATGTAGTTGAGCATTTGCTTGGCCTAAAAGTATGTTATAAATAGTTTTTAGCTTGGTGTAAGGAAGAAGATTAAATTCTAACCAGTGGATTTGTAAAGCAATGCAATGATGAGTTTCTATTTGGGAGGCTGGAGACATACTTTGCAATTTTGTTATAGGTTGGAATGTTGACTAGGATTAACGAACAGTATAGTAGTGTTGGAAGAAGTTGTGTTTGAGCTGTATTAAACCTACCTGTAGCAGTAAGTTATTGTTTAGTTTTGAAAAACATACTGAGTTTGTTAAAAGGTTTTTGAGGTGACATAATAAATATGTTTATCAAAGTGTAATTTGTGATCGATGATAATAACAAGTGGTTTAGCTTGAGTAACTTGTTCAATGTCGAGATTATTTACCTATTTAATGGAGATCATACCTGGAGTAAATAGTATTAGTTAGTTTTTTTTTTTTTTTTTTTTTGGCATTTACATGGATGTGACAGTTTATCAGTCAGTAATGGTACGCATTTAATCAAAAAAGATATTAAAAAGGATAGGACCAGCTATGGAGACTACTTCATGTGTTATGTCTAAAGTTATCTGTGGAATGTATGAATAGCAGCAACATGGAGGATTTGAGCAGAAAAGGCAATATGTAAGCACTGTACCTATGACATGCTTTAGGGCATCTAAGTCCTACATTACACAAACCGATTGTCTAGAAGCAAAGGTACAAATCACTACTGAAGTTTGTAAGAGTGCTCTGAATGTGTAACTACAGCCTTCACTTTGTGCTTCTTGTAAAATCATCAGCCAAAGAATTATTATTTTTTTTTCTTTTTTTGTATTTTTCATGAAATTGTGTGTATATCATTAAAAAGGTATCTGGGCTTCAGAAAAGTGGTGTAGGTCAGAAACATTCTACTCTGCTAGCAACACATGCAGGGGAGTTATGGAGAGATACTAGCTGTATTTAATGCTAGTTTTTTATGAGACACATCTTCTCTAAGCCATTTATTTTGTGCTGATTTTTTTTAAATATCCATAGAGAGATTTTTGGCTTGAAAATATGGGCTTCAGAAATAGTGCTAAGTATTCTGACTAATAATTATTAATAAGTTGAATAACAGTTAAATATACACTGACTGACTCATTTTCTTTATCCAAAATTAGGCTTGTAAGGCCCTATTTTGTTTCTAATCCATGTCTGTGCTGATCTTAAATATAGCCTTTGGTACCTTTTTTTTAACCCCCCCACACTTTCACAGAACACATCTGAGGACTCCACTACCTGCATCTAGTTGGCCCATTTGTCCTACTGGGGTGGGAAACAAGCACCTCAGGACTAGGTGACAGACCAATGGCCCAATTATTTTTATCTGGTAAGCTTCATCAGCCAATTTGAGTGACAGGTGGTAGTGAGCTAGCCAGCTCTGAGACATGTGATGAAGCTTACCCTTCTCTCCTTTGTGATGAATGAGGATTCACCTTAGCAGTCTGGTCATTGGTCATGTGGAGGAATCTTGTATAGTCCCACAACCACTTCCTGTTTCTCTGGTTCAGGAAGATGGTTACTGTCATATGCAGCATGAGCCAGCATGGTCTTTATAGGTGGCACAGCAAGATCATGTCAGTGCTGTGGCTCTAATGGCCTCCTCTCCCTCAGGATGTATACGGTGTGTTTGGTTATTCAAGAATATCCTCTCCGCCTGGTCCATCAAACAAGACTCCTGTGCCACTAATAGATCATGGATCACCTGGGTAGTAGTCAGGCCTTAATCCAGTTATGGCAAGGCTGAGATATGCAAACAACTGTGTGTGTGTGTGTGTGTGTGTGTGTGTGTGTGTGTGTGTGTGTGTGTGTGTGTGTGTGTGTGTGTGTGTGTGTGTGTGTGTGTGTGTGTGTGTGTGTTTATATATATATATGTATATATATATATATATATATAAAACACACACACACACACACACATATATATATATATATATATATATATATATATATATATATATATATATATATATATATATATGGTTCCCCTTTATAATCTCGAAATACTGAAATCTCGAATTTCAGTATCTCAAAAGTTTTAAAGGCGGATGACTCACAATCCCAAAACCCAAAAGCACGAAACACACAATCATGAACTTACATACACCATACACCACACAGCACACACACCATTCTACCTACACCACACAATCTATACAACCCTACACTGCATGTAAATAGGGGGCAAGCCCTCCTGCACCACCTATGTGGGGGGCTGCACCCCTCACACTCCCCTACTTATATATACCAACTCCGAGATTGCACAAACAGAAAAAACAAACACCCAGACATTCTATAGCCCCTCGCGCACACACATACACACACACACACACACACACACACACACACACACACACACACACACACACACACACACACACACACACATGTTACTCATACACAAACACCAACACATCCAACTCTCAAATTCATAATTCCACCTCCCTACCCTAACCCACATGTACAACTTACAAAAACACTCACATACACTTACTCACCTTAAATTCCGGACACCATCCCAACCAAACACTTCATGTAACATAGCGTAAATGCATAAGTGCGGATTTGAGATATTCAGATTCGCGCTTATGCACTTTCACTATTTTGAAGTTTCGCCTTTATGGTCTCAGGATATTGAAATTCGAGATTTCAGTATTTCGAGATTATAAAGGGGAACTATATATATGTGTGTTATATAGCTTTGAAGTTCTAATCAGTTTCTATTAGCAATCCGTAAGCCAAACAGAATCATTGGACAAATCCTGTATAGATACTCAGTTGCCCTAGCTTGGAATAATCTCCCACTGAACATTAGAAATCTTCCCGACACTCAATAGCTGTAAGAAAGCATTAACTGAAACCCTACTAAAATCTGGGATCTGTACATGCCAAAGCCCTAACTAAATGAATTACTGTCTTTCCCTCTACTTTTCCTTACCCTCTTTCTTATATTCACTAACTTCTCCCTTCTACACTACTTGACTTAACTCTTCTCAGCTTACTCCTCACCTTGCTCACCTGCACTTCTCCACACTGTTTCTCTTCCTACATTTTCTTTTTCTGTAATAGCCCTTAACTACTACTAGCTTCCTCTCTTCTGCCTACTAAAGTAACACCATTGTTTGTTACCATTAATTGCATATTTTTGTCATGTGCTTAATCGACCATGAATTGTGTCAAGCCTGTATTAAAAAAAAAACTCATGCTTTAAAAAAACTTCTTGTAATTACTATTAATCTCTGCTTGTAATATGTAATTTGTTTTTCTTATGGGTCTTTCCCCCAGACCTCCATTGAAAATTTGCTCAGTCAAACCTACCCGGTTAACAAATGTCAAAATAAAATAAAATTAATAAGATAGATAGATAGATAGATAGATAGATAGATAGATAGATAGATAGATAGATAGATAGATATGGTTTACTATCAACATTCAGAAATGACCTTTAACAAATACCTGTTAATCAAATGCATGCTTGTAAAAACTCATAATGCTGAAATGAAATTCTTCGAACTGTAAGTAACTGAAAAGCAGTAATGATTTGCTATTATGAGTTTGACGTTATGAATGGGGATTTTTGTACAGTGAGGACTGGGGAATTTACCCTGTTCCTCACTGTGTGATCTCAGAGTTCTGCAAAATGTGAAAACAATAACATTTGTAAGGTTATTTAAAAGGGTCTTGGATGTTTGAGTGTCTGGATACCCGAACATCTGGAATGCACCTTACAGAGGTGCATGCAAGTGGAGAACAAGTGTTACTGAAGTGCAGGAGTCATTGGTTACACTTGTACTGCTTTGCATTCAGTTCTAATTATTTTGAATGTCGACTTTCGAAGTATTTACTTTCAACATTCATTGCTTTTGGTATTACCAAATTCAACATTATTCTTTGAGCACATAAGTTAAAAAGATTATGACATTCAACATTTTGATAGTAAATCTATCTATATCTATACATACATGTGTATGTGTGTGTGTGTGTGTGTGTGTGTGTGTGTGTGTGTGTGTGTGTGTGTGTGTGTTTGTGCAAATGTGTGTTTACTAACCTGCAAGGGAAAACTGTTTTAATTAATGCTGTAGTGAGAATTGGGCTCAGTCTGACTGGGCTAAAATGTGCCTCCACAACTTACATAGGTGTACTAATTGAAGGGTCACTAGAAAATGAAAGCCTTTTAAAACTACTTAAGCCTATAACTAAGAATGTGCAAATGTTTACTAATGAACAAAAAATGTCAGTAGCTGAGATATTTTGTTTTAAGATATTTGAAGAAGGGGCACGTTGCTAAACATTGTTTAATTTGTAATATTGTACCTAACAAAAAATTCATTTCTAGCCAACATGGTGTCGAGTAGTAGAATAAGCATTTTGCAAATGTGTGGGAGTGTTGGATGGAAATGAACTGAATAGGGTACTAGATTCTAGGAATATGGCCACACTTATTTAATAAATAAACAAATAAGAGGAAAGTGAAAGTAATACATGTTCATGGAAACAGGAAGGAGTGCCTATAACACTTAAAAGAACCCATTCTATAGCTTTAGTAATGAATTTAACACAGGGTGTCATAACTGACCAAGACATTCTTCAGTTCAGTGTACTATGGAAATTGTAGGAGATAGCATGCAGCTAGATACAGCATAGGCTAATTATACCTTTCGTAAAATTGGTGTGAGGAGAACAACTGCAGCACTATAACACACTTGAAAATACACAGCCCTGATAAAGATAAATAGATAAGTGTGGAAACTTCAAAAGCGATAGAAACATCTGTGTGTATCAAAACCATTTCAATGAACCTTATGACAACTCCAGCTATTAAGTTAGTAAAATAAATTATTGTAGCAACTGAAAGCTGAGCATCACCAGTGCACAAAACTGAACCTTCTCAAAACAGTGTAGCCATTAAGGATGACTGGGTGATGACAGATAATGAATGTCCTACAGTGATAAACCAGTTAGAAAGAAAACCTGTAAAGCATCCTAGGTTTCCATGTGGATAGTCAAACGATGACCCTCAGAAGCAGATACTTAAAGAGACAGAAGTTGCAACAGTAAAAGTACGGGAATTGCAAAAATCAAAAGCAGAAGAAAGTCACTGGTATAAGTTTCTTTTTGTAGATGAAGGAATAGAAAAAGAAGAAACACTTATACATGTTGTGGAGAAGTTAGACACTGTCATCTGTGCTAGCATGTCTGACTGAAGTTTTGCATGTAATTTTAGCTTAACCTGTGTATTATATGCCAGAATGACTAGCTATGATATTGTAAATAAGTTCTTACATGTTGATTAATACTGTGTTTGTACAGGATGTTTAGAAAAGTTGAACAGTGTTCTGTTACATGTCTAACTGCACATGTTTGTGAAGGAGATTCTAAATGGAAACTGTCTCAGAGTCAGCTGATCTACAGATTATGTCATTGGTATGTGCTCAGATGCTCTGTGTTTACTTTTAAAGACTGAAAGACAGGAAGGAACTTTAATAAATGGCTGTCTGCTGATTTTCAAACAGTGAAATGAAAATAAGAACTGAAGCAGATGAGACAGTTAACCTAGTCTACAAAAGAGCCTTCTGAAGAAAGTTGAAGTTAGTTACAGTTGTTGAGTTCAGTTGTGTTGCATTCCTAGTACACAATTCACAGTTGTACTGAGCAGTGGATACCCAAAGGACTCACCAAAAACTGTAAGCCTGCCTTTCATCTGTTGTAATATTTAGTTTAGATTAGGGACAGTGTTCTTCAATCTGAGTTTTTTTTAAATGTTGGACTTCTGATTTTCGGTATTAATTTCATTTTCCTGGTGATTGAATTCTGTTTGTTTATTGAAATTACTGTTTTACATTTTTAGTCATTTTGCTCATTATTAAATAGTTTTATTATCTTGCATTGTGGCTGATCAATTAGTGTATTCTTTAATGAGTTAGGGTGCTTATACTGGCTTTGATAATTCCCAGGCCACTCCAAAAGCCAGGCTGCTTTAGGTCATATGCTACCATTTGTTTTAATATCTAATCTTACTAATTAGACATCTCTTTGAAAGGGCATGTAGAAGCTTTGATTGGTGTCAGCCCATTTCCATGTAATTTGGGAAGGAACACAGCTGGAAATCTGTGTCAGGCTTTCCCAAAAGTGTTTAGATGTGTGAGATTTAATTTATTTAAGTGTGTGCGTATCAGAGGTCTTAAAGTCAGACACATCACTCTGGAGAGTGTAATAAGGAGTTACATTAAGGGTGGACAGAAGTATACAGTCCAGACCCAGATTAAAGAGCATGTTCCTGTTGTGCTCTTAGAGGAAATTGTGAAATATTCCTCATATTTAAATGATGGTCTCACATTAGAGTCAGTAGTGAAGACTGAAGTTCCTTAGTTACTGACCCAGGATAGTAGTGGACGTCACATATTGGTGGCAGTTCAGTGGGATATTAACCGGATGTCACACATGTATATAGGTGAAGAGGTTATATGCTCTACATTTTTATATATGTGTACATTTTAACCAGGATAGGGTTCTGCTCTCTATGAACTTCTTTCAGATGCAAAATGGGAGTGCTATCTGGTTAAGTGACTGGCTCAGAATCACACAGTTAGACAAATTGAGGCTAAGGGATTCAAACCCTGGAAAACAGGAAGCAGCTTCATATATTTCATGCTAGTGTACTAATCAAAGCATTCCTAACATAACAGATGTGTAGGGAATGTAAATGTTAAGAAAGCAAAGAGGGTAGATGATACATTAAGCAGGGTCAGAGAAAATATTGCCATTTAGATTCAGAGTAATGAACCAGCTTTCTGACTCATCTACAGAGCTTAACTCCATTGAATCCTGACTCAGCAACAACCATCTACTACTTAATAAAAAAAAAACCTAAACTTCGACTATTTTTACCAAAACTATTTGACTGCTACAGATACCTCTATCTTTGCTATTACTTCTATAAGCAATACTTCAATAGATGTAGTTTCACACACTAAACTGTTAGGTTTAATTATTGATAACAATCATAAGTTTGAGCTACATGTCAGCAACAACATAAAAAAATCAAAGATTGGGCATGATATATAGGGCTAAGAAATTCATCTCAAACAGCAAAAGAGTAACCCTTGCCAGAACTTATTTCTTACCCTCCCTTCTATACACATCACCTATTCTAACCAATCTGCATTCTTCCCTCAAAGTAAAACTTAGTCAATGTTATAATAAAATAGCTAAATTTGCCATATGGCAGGCCCACTACTCTCACCACTGCTCTGCTTTCAAGTCTCTACATTGGCTCGAACTACCCCACCTTCTAACCTTTAATCAACTAACACTAAAACACAAAATACTGTACAACTCTTCATTTTCTCAAACTACATCATCACTACTTCAACATTATATTCCATCCCATGATCTATGTTCTTCTCTTTAGTATCTACTATCTATTTACAAGCCTCAAATATCCAATGATGTTAGTCTGTATGCTCACTGTGTTACCAAATCATGGAATAGCATTCCAGAATCAATCAGACTTACATCCCACTACTAGTTCTTCAAATCTAGGCTGAAAAAGTATCTGACCAATAACTGAATCTGCCCATGCTCCACTCCATCTTAGTATTCATTTCTGTTCCCTTTTCCCCGATCTTAATGTACTTTCTTCTGATCTGTTTTACTTCCCTTCCTCCATTACCTACCCTCTAGCCTCATTTCAGTAAATTTACTGCAAAATATTCAGATGATATGTCCTGTGCTAAAGTAGGAGCATTTGGCTTGGATGTACAAGTGCTTTTTGAGTTGCATTCTGAGTTTGAAATAAGTGTTGATTTCCTTAAGGTTGATGGGGAGAGCTTGCCAAATAGTAGGTGCCTAAGAGGCGAAAGCATTTGTAGTGCTATAGAGTTTGGTTTGGTAATGAGAGTTCTTGTGGCATGTAAGTAGTGTCTCAGGTTGTATGAGGAGGTTTTTTCATGAAGTCTAGCTGCAAGAGGAGCAGTTTGTAGAGTTGAGCTCCTGAAATTAGGTTAGATATATGTTTTGTGCATAAACAGTTGGCCTTTTCCAGGGATACAGTGATGCTTACTGATAAGTGAGACTGTAATGAATCAGCAGATACTGTTAGTGATAGTTTGGAACACCACAATATTTTTATTGGAGGCAGAAGCAAAAATTGGGAGGCCATATTCAAGACATCCTTTGACAATAGCTGCTCTGGCTGGTTGGGGAAGAAAAGGGGAGATCTTTTTGGACCAGAAGAGGAGGACATTTCCCTTTGTCAATGGAAAAATGGTAGTTTGGTGACTGATCAAGCCATAGTCTGAGGTATTGGAATTTGGAGGGCTGTCTCTGTGGAATGGTTGTATAGGTCTAAGCCAGATAAAAAGTTAGGAGCTGGGTGAATTTTCTGTGGAGTTCCAAAAAGCATAGTTTTGGTGATGGTGGGCATAGAAAGTAATTTATTGTTTATGAGAAACTGGTGAAGGTTATAGACTATCTTTTTAACAAGTTTGCCCAGAATTGGGAAGATGGATATTTGACAGAAGTGAGAGGTATGTTTTGGGTTGGTTTGGTATGGGATAGGTTTAATTAGACCAGTTTTCCAAATCTGCGGCATGATGTTTTGTGTGTGACATAAATTATATATACACACACACACACACATATATATATATATATATATATATATATATATATATATATATGAAAGAGAGGAAGACACAGATGCTCGCTGCAATGATATATGAACCAGGATTTTATGTTGTCAAATCCAGGAGGGGCACTGTTGGAAACATTTTCAAGTAAAATAGAGACTTCTTTGGGATACATGCATTTGAAGTGGAACAGGGAGATGGATGGCGGTGTGTTGCAATGCATGATCTGTGAGAGGTGTGGAGTTTATTTATGAGAAATTGCCAAATTATTAAAGGAAATCTTCGGGAGAAAGTTTTGCTGTACTGCACTTAACGGTGTTTGTAGACAGGGTATCATGAGGAGGTATTCTTCCTGTAAATTGGTTAACCTCTTTCCAAAAGTGTTTGGAAGAATGTAAGAGGGTAATTTGTTTTTTTTGTTTTGAGATTTCTTTTTGTGCCTTCTGATCAAGTTTTTGGCTAGATTATGCAAGACTATATAAAAGTTATGGGGGTCTATATCACCATTTTGAATGGTGAAAACTCTGAATGCTGTTTAACTGAACTCAACAGTTTGAACTCCATAAACAGCAAAATCATGGAACACCGATTATTTTCCCAGGGAAAAAAATCGCTGCTCCCTGAACACAGAAAATATACCAATTCCGAGACTGCACCACAGTGAAGGAAATAGCAAAGCCCCGAAGACGGCCCACTGAATTTTTTCCTTGGGAAAAAATTCTGTGAGTTCACAGTTTACAGATTTCGAACTGTTGAGCTCAATTAAACAGCGTTCGGAGTTTTCACCATTCGAAATGGTGATATAGACCGGAGTTATGGTTGTCAGTTGTGTGGGTCTGTTTCAATATTTGCCATTCTTCATCCTTTAGAGTTAAAAGATGTTTAAGTTCAGTGGATAGCCATACAGTTTTTATGGGATTATAAAGCTTGTGGATAAGGATAAGTAGGAAGAATTTGTCTTGCAGCTGGTGAGGCTTACAAATGTTGTATTAGGGTCATGTAAGGGGAATATATGGTTGCAGTTGTGAGATAGGTTTTGAGTTTGTCTATATTTGTGCTGCTCTGGTTTCTGAAGGATTTTAATATTGGTGACAACTTTATATGATCACTGACGCCTGTAAAGGTGATTGGATAATGGTTGCTTAGTGATGGTGGCAGAATGCTTATATTGATACTGAAGTTTAGTATGTTTGCAATAATCAGTTCAAGTGTGGAGTGTTTGGAGGGCCTGAGGTTATCTCTTGATATATCTATCTATATATATCTGTGTGAGTGTGTGTGTGTGTGTGTGTGTGTGTGTGTGTGTGTGTGTGTGTGTGTGTGTGTGTGTGTGTGTGTGTGTGTGTGTGATAACAGCTGTATTTCTTGTCACTGATCATCATGGACATTGGTGGTCAAGTGTAGGAATTATTGAAAGAACAACATTAAGTATTTCTCTTGGTGAGAATATGCACATGTAGAAGTGATAACTGGAAATAAGAGTATTTAGGCAAGTATACTCAGGTTAGGGGTAGAGCAAGTACTACCAATTGCTTGGTTTTCTGTGTGAACTGTCTCCAAGCATCTTGTTTTGTGGTATTGTTCAGGAAAGCTTTTAGTAATGTGATGTAACAGGTTTGGATTGGGTGGGAGAAGATTTAAGGTTAGGGTTAGCACATATGAATAAGTTGGTCTAGTTGTGCAAGGTGAGACTTTTTCGCATACTTTCAGTATTCTTACAACTATAACCACTCTTGCCTTATTTTAACAAGCCTTTCTTGGTCTAGTTAAACATCCAGCTTATGCAATCCTTCCAGTGGTCATAGTCAAAGTAAGTCACGCTTTTGTTAGGAAATGCTCACCTCTCCTGATCCACTGGAAAAAAGTCTTTTTTTCCATCAGCATTTGACTCTTCATTTTCCTTTTTAGTTCAGGCAGCTGTTCTTAATGGGAGCTTGCCCCTTCCCTTATATAGATCCTTACTCCTCACTATGAAGAAAAGTGCCACTCATGTGGCTAATGGAGAGATCCTTGATAATATAGGCTGTTTCTACACTCCCATTTTTATCAGTATATCCATTAGATTAAATCCAGTTCATTACAGTTTTTTTATCTTCAGAGTTTGTGTGTGTTTCTGCATGTGTGTGTGTGTGTGTGTGTGTGTGTGTGTGTGTGTGTGTGTGTGTGTGTGTGTGTGTGTGTGTGTGTGTGTGTGTGTGTGTGTGTATGCATGTGTCTCTGCATGTGCCTGTGTGTGTGTGTGTGTGTGTGTGTGTGTGTGTGTGTGTGTGTGTGTGTGTGTGTGTGTGTGTGTGTGCATGTGCATTATGTGTATATGTTTGAGTGTGTGCACTTATATGTTGCAATAAAAAAATGTTTAGGTTTCAGAAATGAGTGGTAGGTCACAAAGCTATTCCACATGTGATGCCTGTGCACTGGCCCAGTAATCCAGGAGCCTCAATCCTCACCACTAACACCAATGAGGAGTGTCCACATCGAAAAGGATAACAAATACACAAAGTTTAAAATACAATTTCCCTTAAGAGCACACAGAGATCACAATCAGTCTGGGGCTGGTTTTCCCTCCCTCTCTCTCTCTCTTTCTCTCCAGATCCCCAATAAGACTCCCTACTGGCACAGCTATAGAGTGGAGTCCTTAGCCAAGGTTCCAAGCCAAGTCCTCCCAGTACTCTCTCTGTCCAACCAGTGTTTCGTGCCCCTGCCCAAGTAGCTGACACACACACACACACACACACACACACACACACACACACACACACACACACACACACACACACACTTTGAGATATGATTTATATACAAACACACAGACACTCCTGGGGAAGGCTGGCAGAGGTTCAATATATATGCCCCTTCTGCCCAGGCTATAAGGTAGTAATCCACTGCCACCAGAACCCCTAATATCAGCTACTAAAAAAGCCCTTACCAAAGGGTGTCCAATTATTGCTGTACAATATTATTATTCAAATAGTAAGTGTGACCAGAACTTTTAAGGCTTATTGGAGTGGCTTTGTACAGTATCACTATATCCATGCAATGTACTCTACAGCTTAAATTATTTCTACACAAAACAGCCACAGTTGAAAGGTTTAAACATATTTAATAATAAATAATAAAAACACAAGACAATACTTCTTACTACACAGTGCTTGTCAAGAGTTCAGACATTGGCATGAAAATGCTTAAAATAATACTGTAGAATAGTTCTGAAATAAATATACAAAACAGCTAGACTAAACTTACTATTTTCTACCTTTTCCTAAGAGCAATCACAGTTCTAAATAAACTTACATATAGAGCAAAAGCAGATGACTGGTGAGTTGTTGTCAGCTTTAGACAAAATCCAAAATGCTCTCTCTCTGTCTGTCTCTCTCTCTCTCCTCTCTGAGACAGTCTTTTTAAATTGATAACACATCACTGATGACTCATTTTAGATTACATCAGTCTTCTCTGGTTCCAAGGCTAACAGAAACTCAGAGTTTAAAATATCTTTGATCTTGCACCTGGTCAGGAAACCACAGCAATTAAAGACATTATATATGTAAAAATCTAGCAATTAACTCTGGTTTCAAAATAGCAGAAAGAATCTGCTGGTCCAGACATCACAGCTCTGAGTTTCAGATCAGTCATACAATGCTTGATTTATCAGCTTTCTTCCAGCAGAGTGCAATATTGTTACATTTTTGACAATCAACATTTAACACAATTTTCTTACATTTAAGAGAACAAGCCTGTGGCTTATATTAATATTTACCAATGACAAAATTATCTACAAAATTCTTTCTAGTAGGCTGCCAGCCTTCACATATCTTCTTCCCCAGAAAACTCAAGCTAGATTTTCAAGTGACCCTTGAGAAATGTTGCTTGAGAGAGTTAGGTCTATCTGAGTATACACTACCCCACTTCCTGTCTTGAGAGCCCATCTGCGTTGGCGTTGCTAACCTCACTGCAATGCTGCAGAAACATATATGCTTGCAAATCTAGACTCCATCTTAGCAACCTGGCATTTTGCTGGCTGGCTTGCTGTAACCATGTTAGGGGATTATGATCTGTAACTACAGTGACTTTTCTTCCATACAGATAAGGCTGAAGTTTCTGCAGTGCCCACACTATGGCTAGACATTCATTTTCTACAGCTGCATAGCATTCCCCCCGGGTTAGAGTCTACAACTGAGATAAACCACTGGGTGCTCTTCTCCCTATGAAGAAATCTGGCTAAGTACAGCCCCACCCCATGGTTTGAAGCATCTACCTGCACAATCAATTATTTGCTGTAATCTGGACTGGCTAACACAGGGTGCCCTCCCAAAGCTTCTTTAAGCTTCTGGAATGCCTGCTAACTTGCTTGGATCCACACTACCTTATATGTCCTGTTTTTCCTTGTCAGGTCTGTGAGGGGAGCAGCTATGGTACTATAACTGGGGGCAAACTTTCTTTAGTACTCTGCTGTCCCGAAGAATGCCCTAACCTGTTTTTTGGTAACAGGTGCAGGCCATGTCTGAATAGCTTCCAGTTTGGAAGATTTTGGCCTGATCTTACCACTCCCCCCTCTATGTACCAGATAGGGGACCTCTGCCATATCCACCTGACATTTGCTCGGCTTAATAGTCAACCCTGCCTCTGTAGTCTGCCCAGCACCTCCTTGCTATGTTGAAGGTGCTCTTGCCAGGAATGGCTATAGATGGAAATATCATCTAGGTAAGCAAGGGCAAACCATCTGGCTCCTGCTAGGATATGATCCACCAGCCTCTGAAAAGTTGTTGGGGCATTTTTAATCCCAAAAGGCATCTTTGTGAACTCATACAAGCCAAAAGGAGTCACAAAGGCTGACCTCTGTCTAGCACTGGGAGTCGAGGACACCTACCAGTAAGCCTTGGTAAGAGCAATTGTGTTAAGATACTTAGTCCCACTCAGCTGATCTAGGGCCTCATCTGTCCTAGCCATGGGGTAAGCATCTGACTCTGTGTGACTATTTAATTTCCTGTAGTCCACACAGAACCTGGTGCTGCCATCCTTCTTTGGCACCAGCACCACTGGGGAGGTGCAGGGACTGTTGGACTCTTGAATTATCCCTAGTTCCAACATTCCTGGATCTCCTCCCTCAGAGTCTATTTGACTCTCTCAGGCACCCTATAATGGGCCTGACTAATATGCCTTTGGGGTCCAGTATTCACCTGGTGCTGTACCAGGTGGATGCACCCTGGTTTCCCAGTGAACATCCCCAAACTCCTGTAACACTGCTCGGATTTCTCGAACCTGAGTAGGAGATAGCTGCTGGGACATTGCTACCCCTTCCACTGAGGTGTCAGTCCAAGCCTCACTGAGGAGATCAGTCACCAGTTCTCCCTCAGACTCCTCCTGCAATCCACTGCAAATACTCAGCACAAGGACCTCCCTATCATGTTAAGGTTTCATCGTGTTAACATGGTACAATTTGTGCCCCTGCCTCCTGCCTAGTAGCTCTACCATGTAGTTAACATCACTTAACATTCATACCACCTTGCAGGGTCCCTCCCAAGCTGCTTGCAGCTTGTTGTGTCTGACAAGAATGAGAACCATTACCTGCTGCCCTACAGCATACTCTCTAGCTTGAGCATTCCTGTCATACCAGACCTTTTTCTGCTGTTGGTCTTCTGCCAGGTTATACTGGGCCAGGCCCATGAGTTCCCTGAGCCTTGCCTGAGGTTTAGGATATATGTCACAACAGACTCCTTGTGGGATTCACACTCACCTTCCCACTCATCTCAAATTAAATCTAGAGATCCCCCACACATTATGCCCATACAGCAACTCAAAGGGTGAAAAACCTGTGGATTTCTGGAAGACCTCTCTGTAAGCAAGCAACAGATGGGGAAATATTTGTGCCACTCCCTCTTAAACTGGTCTGCAAATACCTGTAGCATGGACATGATTGTAGAGTTTAACCTCTCAACCAGACCGTTACTCTGGGGAAGGTAGGGGGTGGTCTTCAGGCACTTCATCCCACAGTACTTCCACAGAGAAGCCAGCAGGTCTGACATGAAATTGGCATCTCTGTCAGTATTTTTTATGTGAAACCTAAACTGCCTCAGGGTATCTTGTAGCATTATCTACTACCACTAGAATATACTTTTTCCCTGTGGAACCTGGGGTACACGGAGGCCCCACAATATCCATAGCTACCCTCTGAAATGGCTCCTCAGTCACAAGCAAAGGCATCAAAGGAGCTCTCACCTTGTGTCCTGCCTTGCCTACCTTTTGGCACTTCTCACAGGTCCTGCAGTACCCTTTTACATCTCTGGAAATTCCAGGCCAATAAAAGTTCTGCATAATATACCTCTTTGTATGTTTTATGCCCATATGGCCTGCAAAGGGAATATCATGCGCTATGGCTAGAAGCGCCAGATGGTAGGCTCTAGGCACTACCAATTGCTGTATCCCCTCACCTTCTAGCCCTCCCTTAGGGGTCCACTCTTTATACAGTAACCCTTGTCCCAGTATACATATTCCTCTTTCCCTTGAGAATCCTGTGCCTCACTAGCTACCTGCCTCAGGCATTGTAATGATGGGTCTGAGAGATGAGCCTGACTCAACTCTCTTTTTGTAACCATTTCCAGCTTTTTCAACTCCCCTTCCACAGGATGTCTGGCATCTTCGGACAGTGGTGCCTCACTCTCAGCCCGGGTACTACTACTGACCTCTACCTTTACAGTCACTCTGTCCAAGGGAACATCAGTACCCACAAGCAGCTGTGGCTCACCTCCAGTCTTACTGCTACAGAGTAGCTCCCTCCCTAAAGTAACCACCTCACAAGTCCTGGCTGCAATTATGTGGTCTGACTGGGTCTCCCGCAGGCTACCAGACCCACATGCTTGTCTCCAAGCCTGACTGCATGTAACTGCATGAGCACATGGTACTACATTATCAAAATCATTCCCTATCAGGACATCTGAATGGGATATCTCCAAATGCACCTATTTGCTGGTTTCCTTTTCCACCCTCCCAGTCAAGGTGAATCCTAGCCAAAGGTATTTGGAATGGGGTCCCTCCTAAAGTTCTGGCTCTAGTAGACTGCCCAGGTAAGTAGTGCTCCTCTGTAACCATTACAGGCTTCACAATGGTTATGTCAGAGGTTGTGTCTCTCTTAGCAATTGCCTCTTTGCCATTCACTATGATAAAACTTTTTCCTATATGCTTCAGGTGATAGCTTAAAAAATTCTAAAAAAAGCAATTTTTAACAGCAGTATAATTTAAGAAATCATGGTCAGACATTTTGGAGAAAATAGTTACAGCTTTACCATGGAATAAGGGGGGTCAGGAACTGTACCCAAAGCCTTTAGTCAGCATCATACTGTTTACATACCCTCTCAAACATATGAATGAAGCTATCAGAATTATCCCCCTCTGTAAACTGCAGAAGAAATTTACTGACCTTTTGTGCTACTGGAGTCTGGTTACTCCTTTCACCATTACCTCCATGACTCTGGTGAAGAGTCAGCATCTCATTTTCATACTGCCACTGCCTCTCCTTTTCTTCAGCTTCCAGGCATAGCAGTTTTTCATTCTCTTCAGCCTGTAGACATCTCAGTCTCTCTGCTGCTTCTGTTTCCAAATACCTGGCCTCCAACTCAAGTGTTTTTAGCTCCAGATAGATTTTTAAGTCCTCTGCAGAAAGGTTGAGCTGTCCATTCTCTGAGTGTTGTACATCTCCACAGCCAGTCTGATCGCGCTCCTGATTGCTGTTTTCTGATGCAGCTGTGACCAAAGCTGCAATCGTGTCTGCCTTAGTCAGGTTTCCATGCACCACTCCCTTAGCCTGGCACATCTTAGCCAACTGGCTCCTTGTCAGCTTACCATACTCCTCTGCTGACATGCCTACCTGCTCTACCTGACTAACTAAGTTAACAAAAGAAATAAAACAATTGTAATCTGAACTCTGAATATTTACTGCATGGCTGATTTAGAGTACAAAAACATCTTCAGCGATCAATGTACACAAGTTACAAGATTTCACTATCCATATCACTACAAGCCAATCACCAACCAATTAATATGTGGAGTGGATATCTCACCACTGCCAACCAATTAATATGTGATGCCCGTGCACTGGCCCAGTAATTAAGGAGCCTCAATCTTCACCATTAACACCAGTGAGGGGCGTCCACATTGAGAAGGATAACAAATACGCACATAGTAAAGTACAATTTCCCTTAAGAGCACACAGAGATCACAGTCAGTCTGGGGCTGGTTTCTCTCTCTCTCTCTCCAGATCCCCAAAAAGACTCCCCACTGGCATAGCTATAGAGTGGAGTCCTTAGCCAGGGTTCCAAGCCAAGTCCACCCTGTACTCCTTCTGTCCAACCAGGGCTTTGTGTCCTTGTCCAAGTAGTTGACACACACACACACACACACACACACACACACACACACACACACACACACACACACACACACACACACACACTTGAAAGGTTTAATAACATTTAATAATAAATAATAAAAACAGAAGACAATACTTCTTACTACACAGTGCTAGTCAAGAGTTCAGGCATCACAGGAAAATGTTTAAAATCATACTGTAGAATAGTTCTGCCATAAATATCGAAAACAGCTAGACTAAACATAGTATTTTCTATATTTCCTAAGAGCAATCACAGTTCTAAATAAACTTACATATAGAGCAAAAGCAGAGTACTTGTGAGTTGTTGTCAGCTTTAGACAAAATCCAAAATGCTCTCTCTCTCTCTCTCTGTATCTGAAACAATCTTTTTAAATTGATAATACATCTCTGATGACTCATTTTAGATTACATCATTCTTCTCTGGTTCCCACGCTAATAGAAACTCAGAGTTTAACATATATTTGATCTTGCACCTGGTCAGAAAACCACAGCAATTAAAGATATTATATATGTAATTCTTGCAAAGGTAAGAGAAAACAGCTCTTATATGTTACAAAATAAACACCTAAACAGGCATGTCCAAGGGTCAGCTTCCAGTGATTTCACCTGTCCACCTGGTGAATCTGGGCATACTGGGGCAATGCGGCAACTGCCTCATGTACACAGACAATCCTCTTCTCCTAACATCCAACACTGCAACCTGCAACAGATGCACTTACATAGCCAAACTGGAAGCAAAGCTCTCTCCAGCCAAGATTGTGCTAGACAGTCAAGAGGAGAAGGTTAACACCTGCACTACACCTCAAGCAACTCATAGCCCTTCAAAACCCACACCATCAACACCCACATATAGCAACATTAAACCCACATATGTGGAGGCCCTTAACATTAACCTGCCCAAGCAACAAGGACCTCCAAAGCTGAAACGCAAACAAACACCAGTCACAACCAAAGTGACACATAGCTCACAACACCAGTGTGCCACCCAACAACAGCCCCTAAGGCAAGATAATGCACCCAACACTTTAGTCATAGGTGACTCTATAGTAAGGCACACTGATGTTCCACTCACCAGGCTGAACAAGGAGAAAATTACAGTCAGCTGCCTGTTGGGTGCCAGGATCCACCACATAACACATGCACTCAAGTCACTCCACAACAAGTACAAATACGACTCTATCATTGCCCTTGTTGGAGTGAATGACTTGAGACGTACCTTCCTGGACTACATGAAAAGAGACATGGAAGAGCTCTCGGATCATGTGGCCCAGGCAGGTATGACCTTAGCCCTGAGTAGCATCCTGCCTTCGCCCAGAATGATACCACAGTATAAGGACAAAATGATTGACTTCAACAATTGGCTAAGCTTCTGGTGCCATTCAAAGGGGATCCAGTATCTGTCTGCCTGAGAAGACATGATCGACAAACCACGATGTTTTGCCAGAGATGGTCTACACCCATCACCCCTGGGATTCAGGTTACTGGCTAAAGCTCTTGCCACCCCTATAGTGCCATTTTTTAGGCAAGGTTCAAAGGATAAAACCACCACCATAACAGATACAAGCATGCAAAATCTGAAGGTAATGCTACTCAATGCTAGAAGTCTAAACCTCAAAATGCACTCTCTTGAGGCACTCCTAAAAATGGAGAACATCGATATCTGTGCAGTAACTGAGACCTGGTTCAAGGCTCCAGAGAGCACCTCTGCAATACCAGGCTACAACTCTTATGACAATTTTCAGCCACAAAACCAAGACCGAAACACTAAAGGTGGAGGAGTGTCCATAATCACCAAGGATATTCACACCTCCAGGCTAGTTGCCCAACACAATGCATCTGAAATTCTCCAGTTGCAACTAACACTAGGTAAGACTGCAATCCAAATTGTAGCTTGATACAGATCCCCCACCATGCCCAAGATTCTCACTACACCTTTCTAAACATACTGTAAAATATTAAGACACAACCAAACCCCTAATACTGGGTGATTTCAACTACCCTGCCATTAACTGGGAAAACTACTCGGGTACCAACTCCTTTTCCCAATAGATCTTGGAATTCATAAATTCCAGTGTCCTGGATCAACTAATCCATTGTCCCACCAGGGGCTCCAATATCCTAGATCTGGTCATTATCAACATGGGAGATAGATGCTCCACACCAGTGGTCACCCCCTCATTGGTCAGGTCTGACCATAAGCAAATCACCCTTGACATTCACATCCCACCCCCACCCCCCAGTAAGGAAACCTCCTTAAAAAACTTCTCCAAAGCCAACTTCATGCTTTTGAAGTCAGAAGTGACAAACTTCATGGCACCCATGCAGACGGGATCTGAAAGTTTGACTGCAGAATCCTACACTAAGGCACTGTACGAGCACATCCACTCATGCATGAATCATGCCATCCCAAATAGAACCAAGATGCTCTTCTCCAAAAAAAGGAAGCCCATCTGGTGGTCCTCTGCTATAAACAAACTATACAACAGAAGGAAGAACTGTTGCAGAAAAGAGGAAAATCCCAGGATGCAAAAAACTCCCTCACCAGCCTCAGTAAGAAGCTGAGATCCCTCATAAAATCCTCAAAAGCTAGTTACAAAAATAAAATTACCAAAGATTCCAAAGACAACCACAAGGCATTCTATAGTTATGTCAAGAATCTAAATGGCAATGCTGAGATCTGGTCTGAGCTACAACAGAATGGCATTAAATATATTGATGCCAAGGATATTGCCAATATACTGGCAGATAAATTTAGTGCCAACTTCACCCCCTCTCACCCCCTAAAGGGCCCATCTCAATACCAAAAGATTGCCAAATTCTGGTAATCATGGCCACACAGGTAGAAATCGTACTCTCCAAAGCTAAGAATACAGCATCCATGGGACCAGATGACATTCCAGGCTGTGTATTACATGAACTACAAAATGAACTGGCACCTCACCTAAGTGTCATGTTTAATCATAGCCTCACCTCAGGCTTTGTGCCCACTGAGTGGCACACAGCTACAGTTATCCCACTCCACAAGGGGGATTCCACCTTGGATCCCGGGAACTACCATCCCATCAGTCTGACAAGCCTGATCTGCAAGAGCATGGAACACATTATCATGGAACTTATAAATAAAGACATTGGCAACCTTCAAACACTGGACCCCACCCAGTTTGGGTTTGTGAAGAGCTGATCTTGTCTCCTGAATCTTCAAATTAGTCTCAAGAGCTGTGGATGAGCTAAGGCAGACCAAACAGCCTATCTGGACCTCACCAAGGCCTTCAATACCATCCCCCACTCTGGAATCATAGATAAACTTACTAAGCTGGACATAAATCCCTACATCACTCGATTAGTTGCCAACTGGCTTACTGACAGAACCCAGACTGTAAAAGTAGCCAACTCCAAATCTAGCTCCAGGCAAGTGACAAGTGGAGTACCTCAGGGTTCAGTCCTGGGACCACTCTTGTTTGGCATCTACTTCTCTGAAGTACAGGCCAGCACTAAGGGACTCTGGCTAACAAAGTTCACAGATGACTGCAAACTGGGAGCCATTATTGAATCCCCAAATGATGTGGATATTCTACAAAAGGGCCTTACAGAAACAGATGCCTGGTGTCAGAGCCATGGGCTCAAGTTTAATGCCAAGAAATGTACAGTTATCCCCTTTGGAAAAAAACATGTACCCATAAATTACCACATAAGTGGCAGTACACTAAACATCGAAAGTGTGATGAAAGACTTATGGACACAGGTGGACAGTGGTCTTGCTTTCGATAACCACATCGCCACAACAGTCAGGAAATCCTTCTATGTGGCACACCTCATCGCTAAGGGCTTTTCATCCAGAAAAAAGGAGGTCATTGTCCCACTGTACTCATCCCTCATTAGACCCATTATAGAGTATAATGCCTTGTTTGGTATGTCCCTCACAAGACATCTGCGACAGCTGGAAAGGCCACAGAAATACCTCACTAAAAGAATCACAGGCCTAAAGCAGATGCCATATGCTGATTGTCTAAAAAAACTCCAGCTATACTCTGTGGCATATCGTCTACTCAGAGACAATCTCTGCTTAACATACAAGGCCATGTCAAACCCTGAGCTGTTGGACATGCTCCACTTAAAGAAATCCCAGTCCCTCAGAGCCACATGCTCCAGGAATCTAAACCTTGTCATCACAATGAACAAAACATGCTGGAGGTATAGGTTCCTGACCCAGAGACTCCACATGCTCTGGAACAGACTTCCCATACATGTCAAGCAGAGTGCCACCTTGGCCCTCTTCAAAAGAAACCTTGATGATTGTATGGGAGATAGGAAATTCACCCTGGGGATCATGTCAGTCACCCTGCCAGACAGGGGTCCAGAGAAGTAAATATTGTGGGAAGAAATATCCAGGGAATTGTTATGGCTAGGCTTGTATAGGCCCTAGGGTCAATAGCCTAGTACCAACCTATGAACCTATAACTGAAGACATGGTTAGAAAGACAATGCACCACATTAAGTCATCTTTTAGTAGAGTCAGGTTATATTTCTGGCACATTAGGCATTAGATGAAGAGGTACCTGGATACACTTCTACAGATATTTTGTTTCTACATTTAAAGGAAGGCTATGTGCTTATCTAATGGAAGAGATCATTACTGGGGTTCAAAAAGAGAGGAATGTAGTCATGTAATATGCAGTTAGCATATCTATAATACAAGAATAGGGTATGGTGTCAAAAAGGCTTAATTAAAGCAATGTAAGCAACAATTTTAAATATGACTTTATCTAAAACTTCACCAGATGGGTTTGCAAAATTCTGATAGACATCTCATGTGTTAAAGTTAACAAAACTGTGTTGTGTTATAAATGTTTAGGCATAAATATGTTCACTTTGTAATAACTTCAACAGACAGCTGTCAATGCATTTACCAAATATGGAAGTCAAACTTATTGGAAAACAATTTTCATAAGCATTCACTTTGGTATTAGGAACACATATGCCTGGGTTCAGAAAGGTTCATAGTTAAGTACTAGGCAATCAGTCTGCAGACTACTACACACCTAGCCAAAAATTAGTGAGCAAAAGTCAAATTTAAACTCTGTACCTTGTGGCTGTGAGGTTAACAACTTACCCATTATGTCAACCCCAACAGGTTATCATGAGAGGTAACCCCTGCCATGAGTGGCCAAAGTCAACTCAGAGGGCAATCCAGCCAGCCATTGTACATGTTAGGAGACAATCCAGGGGAGGGTTTAATCCTAATTATCCATGTGCTCTCCCTCAGAAATGCCTGGATCAGATGCTTTGCACTTCCGAGTGATTCAGAGAATTACTCTCTCAGCTTTGTAAATTAAAAAAGCCAGCAGAAAAATTTAGCTTAGTCAAAATGTTGAGGTCACCCACTGACATCTATGGATGAAGTTTGGGTGCAGTTAAATACAGTGAAGTTCCATGAAGATGTTGGGTGGTGGGATGTGGATGTAAGTGTTTGTTAGTGGAGAAGATGTTGGGTGGTGGGATATGGATGTAAGTGTTTGTTAGTGGAAGTATGCATGTGCATGTCCATAGGAGTCTGATGGTTGGGTGTATGTCTGCCTGGAGGTCACAGTAAGGGGATAGGTAGGGGACTGAGATTGTGGATATGTTGATGTTTGATGGAGTATACACACGGGTGAAAGGATGAGTGTGTCTGTGAATCTGATTGAGTACAGAAGAGGTGTTTGATGTTGAGGTGTGTGTGTGTGTGTGTGTGTGTGTGTGTGTGTGTGTGTGTGTGTGTGTGTGTGTGTGTGTGTGTGTGTGTGTGTGTGTGTGTGTGTGTGTGTGTGTGTGTGTGTGTGTGTGTGTGTGTGTGTGTGTGTGAGAGAGAGAGAGAGAGAGAGAGAGTGGAGAAGGCTGTCATTCTTCTTGCTGTCATTGCTCAAGAATTCCAGGCAAAACCAAAAATAATGGGGGATAAGTAGATGAAATTAGTGAGAACTGTTAAATACTGCTCTAATTCATTTAGAAAGTTAATAGAACAAAAAGATTTGCATCACCATGCATTTTTAAGCAATACGAACTGTGGAACTCTAATGCCTTGCATTATTGACTGACTGTAAGTCTCAGTGACTGACTAGATAATGTAAAATTTCCTGGGGAATATAGCAGATATATGAGGTAACATCAGGCATGCTCTTGCAAACCTCTGGACAGTTGAAAGGCATGGTGCCTATGCCAATGTTGTCTTGGGCTGTCAGAAGACACTACTGTCACAAAGTGCTTGTTAGCACAATCAATAAAAACAAACAGCTTGAAGACATGCAGATTAGTTAATAATGAAGGCATCCTCATTGTGCTTTAGCTGCCAATTTATTTCTTTTTCTATAATAATGTAAATCGCAGTGAGATAGTCTACATATATAATATGATGAATTATGTAATCATTACAACAAAGGGAAAATTATAAAAATTTATGGGCATTGGTTGTATTCAGGAATCACACATGGAGTACCTCAGGACTTCGTGATGCAGCCTGGCATTATTTCATTTAATGTAATTGATTTATTTTAATAATTTCAGTAATAAAAATATTAATTTCAAAATATGCTGAAAACTGCATATTAAGCATTCACTGTTTAACTATTTTAGATAACCAGCAACCACTAGAAGGAAATACAAGCATAACCATCTAGAAATGGAATACAGGCAAACTCAAATACATGTTTTGGCATACCCTATGGAAAGTGTTTGTCAGATCCATAAATCTTCTCAAAAGACATTATATTAAACTGTTTTAATGAAGTGAATAATGTAAGAGTTGTGATGAGATAATGTTTTAAACAAATAATATGGCAGTCTGAAATAAAACAAAAAGAATGAAGGGGTGGAACATCAAGTTTTATTGATTTTCAACTATTAATTGACCTAAGATCTGTGTAAGACTGATTTTTAGAACAAAGTCATAGTTTTTCTTCAAATACTCCAATAGAAATTAATGTTTTACAGGTAATGCAAAGAAGACAAAATCCCAACACTATGAGGGCAAAACTACTCTGATTGATTACTGTTAATTAAAGCAACTTTGTCTTGGTTTTAAATAAAAAAAATATAGATTTGTATTAACTAATTAAAGCAAAACTAAATACGCTTGCAATCCAAATGGTTGCTATATTAATACATTTCAGTTTATTAACAGAAGCCCATGCTCCAGAGAAACAAACAGTAATATAAAAATTTGACTCTGCATATAAATCAAATAAGAAATCCCACCTCTATAACTATATATCACATCAAACCTACCAGAGTCTTCTCCTTATGTCCTCTTGTCCAGTATCTGCAGAGAAACGTATTCCAGCTAATTTGAAAATTGCCTTCTGTCTATAGCCACCAGGCATGTTATAAGATTATTATTACCTATCATACATACCTGATATTTTATCCTTTCTTTCCAACCTTTTGATGTATTACTTTCACCGATCCCTTTAGGTGTTCAGCTGGGCATTTAAAACACCTAATCATATGACAACTTACAGTACGTTAAGCAGTTTTATCAGACAATAGTTATCCTATGTTGATGTCATAATAAAAAGAAATCCTTTCTATATTAAGCATGTCATCATGACTGCTTAAATTATAACAGTATCTACATTATTTCCTATCTTTTTTAGGCTCAGTTTAAGTTGTCTTGAATCTGCTCTCCACTGTATTCTCAGCTCAAATATCTTTCTTATAAATGTTTTCAAACATAGCAGCTCTGTCATTAATATTTGGAATAAAGGTACAGCTGTTATGCGAGTCTTAAAAATTTTTTGATAATGTAAATTTTGCCATTTTTTTGCCTTTATTAGTTTTAATAGCTTTAGAATCAGTGACAATCAAAGAATTAATCACATGATTTTTTTCACTGATTGTAGCCTTGCTTTTTATACTTCATATTTCAGTAGCTTTGTATTGTTATTATTAATGGCTATAGTACAGACTTATTTGGTATTTGAAATATTATTTTATAATGCTTGGATTCAGAAATATTTGCGGCCATTGTAGTCAACAGTTGTGCTTGATTAGCTGAAAGCTGACCATGCTAATGATGGTAAAATGCGATGGTAAAGAGCAGCAGGGAAATAGTGGAATGATGGTAGAGGCAGCTGTAGCATTAGCAAATGTGTGTATACACATGGTTGTACTCAAAGACATGGTGGAGTGTGTTGTCATCTTTGATGGCACTGTATCACCTGACCTTAGATAAGATTTCATGACAGTAACACACACATGCACACACACACACGCACACACACACACACACACACACACACACACACACACACACACACACACACACACACACACACACACACACACACACACATCACTTTGAAAACCCAAATCATGACCATTTCCCAATTTAGTTGGTCAGCTTAGAATTTAGCAAAATGTATTCTGACATTACATTTCATTCAAATGAGCTTAAAATCATATTTGAATAAGGACTTCAGTAACTAGTATCCCCTATTTAAAAAACAATCCCTTAATTTGTCTACAGTCCTGTCATTTAATCATTAAGTGTTTAAGCTACTAAAGAACATGGATTTGGGTAGATCACCTCACTTTTATGAAGAGTCTATCATGGGTGTTAGATTCTCTAGTTCTGAGATAATATTTATTAGTATTATTATTATTACTACTTTTTTGAGAGTCAATGAGTTTTGCTTTCTTTTAGTTTTGCTGTGACATTATCATCTTCATTAGTGTTATGGTTTAGTTATGGTGTAGGTAGTTTATTTTTGAATACTTTAGATAGCTAGTATTGGGTCTGTCTTGCTGGTCAAACCATTTTCAGATCGGCAAGCTGTGACTATTGTTTTATTTTACTGTTTCCTCTTTCATTTTAACATTGTTCTTTAAAATATGAATTATTGTCATTTCTAAAGATTGATTTAGGTGGATAGTATTATTTTATGGAGTTGTGGGGTGGTATGTGTATTCTGTTTGTATTCTATGTATTCAGTGATGGCAAGTTTTTCTTTTATGTCAATGAGAAATATGGTCCATGTTTTATTTTTCAGTTGGTTTCACTTTTTTTTAGTAAAAACACATTTTACTTTGGGATTTGTTTTAGGTGAGTTAGGGTGTTTGGAGGTTTTATATTTATATGTGTTTTGTGCGTACTCTGTACTTTTCCTTTTATGCTGCAGAGAATAGCATACATATGGTAGGGATAAGACAATGTAATAATTTCGATGGCATGCCAAGGATATATATAAGCGTCTGACAGTATGTCAAGAGTGTAGGTAAACATATGACTAAGTGACAGGACTGTAGAAAAACAACACTAATAATTTACACTGTATACCACATATATAATTTTGTATCACCCTTTATAATCTATCATTAGACAATAGATTTTTATCCGTTGATAAATATGTGATGAGAACACATATCTGGTTCATTGTGCAGATACATTTTTCCTCATCTGCACTCCTGATATATAATTGATATTTATTCACCCTTTTGATATCAGCAACTATTTATTTAAACGTGAGCACATGATCAGCACTACAGAGTTACCAGGTCTCCCCTAAACCTGTAATATTTATATTATTTGTTCAAATCTAAAGTGCAGTTTTATACAAAATACCTCTGCCCACAGAACTAAGCCTATAAACACAAATGTGCGATTAGTTCATCCTAACACTAATGAAAAAGAAACATGGATTGTATTTCTCACTCAATACAATTGAAAATAAATACACTTGTACAATGCATGCACAAAAAAGTGACACTGAAACCCAATAAAGTTACATAGGTTCATAGGTAGGTACTAGGCTATCGGCCCTAGGGCCTATACAAGCCTAACCAAAAAGGTACTCTGACTTTTGCCACCCAAGAAAATTATTTTCCTGTGCCCCTGTCGAGCAGAGCCACAGAGGTGATCTTGGGGGTGAATTTCCTATTTCCCATCCAATCATCAAGATTTTTCTTGAAGAGTGCTAATGAGGAACTTTGCTTGATATAGATAGGTAGTTTGTTCCAGAGTATGGGAAATCTCAGGGACAAGAATCTATCCCTCCAGCATGTTCTGTTTATTGTGGTGACAAGGTTTAGGTCCCTAGAGCATGTAGCTCGGAGGGATTGGGATTTCTTTAAGTGGAGCATGTCCAACAGCTCTGAGTTTGACATAGCTTTGTATTTTAGGCAGAGATCGCCTGTGAGTAGGCAATATGCGATGGAGTAAAGCTGGAGTTTTTTGAGACGGTCTGCGTAGGGCATCTGTTTGAGGCTAGTAATCCTCTTTGTGAGGTATTTCACATTAACTCAAGAAATCTAATCCCCTTATCCCAATTCTATATTTAGTTTCATTTAAACGCTAAATAAAAAAAATAATTAAAAAAAAAACATTAATATAATCACAAACTGCATTTTTCATTAATTACAATGAGATAAATAGCTTTGTCCAAATAACCTTGCCCTAACACAATAAAAAATCAATAAAGCTAGTGTGACCCATTTTAATAATAGATTCAGCCTAAATGCATGCAAAAAAATATACACATTAATGCACAAAACAGTTAACACAATTATTTTTGCAACATTGTAAATGCTTATTGAACAACAGAACAACTACAATCAAGCAATAATGCCCTCCAGGGTGTGTGTTAATGTGCACTTAATGCCTATCCAAGGGCCCTGGAAGGGAGTTAATTACACATTAACACACAACCTGGAGGGCATTAATGCACTTAGAGAATGGGCTCTCTGTAAAATTGATGTGTTTTTCTTACTTATGTATTTTTTATGTAGTATATATATATTTTAATATTTTTGATGTAAAACAGTTCCTCCGCCTAATGATTCAAAGTTGCTGTAGTATATGTTAATGGTGTTGGTAGAAGCATTTTACATTCAAAATAAAACACTTTAAAAAATCCACGTATTTACTTTATATTTTTGGACCCTTACTCTTAAAACCTTTGGTTTATTGCCAGTCATTGGAGACAGAAGTTACTAAATAATGACATACATTTGAGTTTCAGAGTTTTATTTCCTTCCGAAAACGCATGCTAACACAAATCCTTTTATTTAAGCAAGTTGGAAATTTTATAAGACCAATAATTAAAATCTATTTTTATTTTGAGCCTTTGTTCCCCTTTTATTTTAGGCTTTATCCAGATTTCTTCAGATGGAGGGTCCAGAGGTATACACACCTCTTTGCTGCTGCCAGTGGTAGATCTCACTCACTCTCTCTTTTACACACACACACACACACACACACACACACACACACACACACACACACACACACACACATACACACACACACACCTCTGCTTCAGAAAATGCATGCTTACAAAAATCATTTAAAACATGTTACTATTTTGAGCCTTTGTCCCATTTATTTTAGTATTATCCAGATGTCTTGATCTAAGAGCACACCTATCAACTGTACATATTTTTGCAGAATGCCCACATTTTTGCCTCATATTTTCGGTCTATTCCTCATAAAAAATGTTTTTTTTGACAAACCACTGGGATTATCTAAACAATGAAATTGCTAAATAATCTCCGGGTTCAGTAAACTTCCATGGAGGAATACTTTATTCCTGCATGGAAGGGACTGTTCGCATGCAGTACTGCAGCGCGTCATGCATATTCATGAAGTTGTGCTACTGTGCTGTAATATGGACATGGTTCTGTGTACAAATGCAGGGGGTGTGTCTGAGAGCAGTGCTCTCACAATATGCACGTCCCCTGCACACCAGAATTGCCATACAGGAATTTAAAGAGTGCAAGATCACTCGTAACACCTCCAAACCCATCAGGGTAAGAAATCTGGACAAAGCCATAAGGGACAATTGTCCCTACAAACCCAGAAAGTTGATAGAATAACAGGTTTAGCATTAGCATGACTTTTTGGCAGGGTATGAAGCATAAAATGCACACCTCCCAACCCGTCAGAGTAATAAATCTGGACAAAGCCATAAGGGACAATTGTCGCTACAAACCCAGAAAGTTGATAGAATAACAGGTTTAGCATTAGCATGAAATTTCAGCAGGGTATGAAGTATAAAATGCACACCTCCCAACCCATCAGAGTAAGAAATATGGACAAAGCCATAAGGGACACTTGCCCCTACAAACCCAGAAAGTTGACAGATTAACAGGTTTAGCATTAGCATGGATATTCTGAAGGGTACGAAGTAAAAAACACAACAAATACATTTTTTTCACATGTGCAATTAAGTATAAAATAGCTGTGTGGCTGTGCCTGTTGCTTTGCTATGCTTAGCCCAGCTGAAACGGCACGATAAGTTAAATAGCAATAGACATCCCACATATGCATAAGTGCAATAGTGTAACAGTTACAGCGTATGCCTTGCATGTAGTCATTCATGGTTTGAGCTTCCCCAAAGCCATCTCCATTTTGTATGTGTAAGCATTACAATTTTAATGTTTTGTATATTTATGTAGGAAGAAACTTATATTTCTCAACCAGAGTAGTGTATTAGGCCCAGATGTGAGGTGTCAGTGTAATAAAGTAGTGAAACCCCCATATACAAGTGCCCCATACAGTATAATCAGACAAGAATAAATGTAATTACAGCACATTGGGGGATGTCAGGGAAGGTAAACAAATTTATATTATGTAATGAATGATGAATCAATCCCATACAGGTGGTAGTCCAATAAAACATAAGCAATGCTAAGCATTATACAGCTATGCTGACCAGGTGTAAGCACAATGTACATATGAATGTTAAGCAATAAGTAGCCCAGCTAAGTGGATTTGACCATTGGTAAGAAGTGCTGACCCTGCCCCTTTAAGCTCTGCCAAACCTAGCTAAGCAGGTATGCCCATAGCTTAGCTTAGCTCAGCATATTCAAAACCGTCCAATCATGGCAAAGGGGAGGAAATCGGCCGTATCTAAACCCCGCAGGTGGGAATACAGCTTATAACTTGTTGTAGCTCCCCACTGTAGGCAGTATGGCAAGTGTTGGAGAGAGCATGCTCTTTTGGGCACAACGCTGGGGCATACAGGAGTCCAAGGTCATGGTAGGACTCCTGGTAAAAAAACAAGATGTAAAACATGACGTGTTTCAGAACCAGTACCAGGGCTTCCAATATAAAGCGGAAGCCTGGAAAAGTCTCACCCGTGATCTCACCAGTGCCACTGGTATTCCACGGACTGGTGAGCAGGTCCAGCACCACTATGCCAGCTTGAAATGGAGGAAGAGCGAGCTCATGGAAGAGTGGGTCCAAGAAGCAAGACAAAGGGGTGATGTCCCAGCAGTATGTAAGTATTCATAGCAATAACTGTTTACCAAAGTCCAACCTGTGTATGTGATGGATAGGGATGCCTAAATGTTTCTCTGTTTTCATTACAGCACCAGCTGAGTGGGCTGTGAACCAGGAAGTACATGTGAGTAGGTTGCAAAGGCTGCTTTGCGAGGCTGGTGAGTACCAGTCCTGCTTGTAGTAGCCATACCAAATAAATATAAAGGAGTAGAATGTCACCTGGCAGTATAAAATATGTGTATGGCTTGTACTGAATAAACCAAGCAATAAGACAATAATAGCCCCATATAGGTCATATTTAAATAAAACTGTAACTGCCTGGCAATAAAGTTCTACATCCTGGACTGTTTCCCACACTGTGCTACATAAAAAATATGTCTAGGAATGTCTATATAAGAATGTTGTAATTACAAGGTCAGATTGTACAACCAAGAGAGACTTAGAAAACACTGAAGGAAAGAACTGCAGTTTCTCAATAGCTCACTCTGATAAAACACAAATTGTTGTATTTTTAGCAGACACAGCAATAGTTCAAATCCCAGGAGTGGTAGTAAGCTGTCTGCATAATTTCAACTAGGATTTTGTGACTATGTGTAGAAACAGTCAGGTAGTGTTAACAAACATTCCCCCCACAGGTCTTTCAGGTAAGAGAACTGTAACTGCCTGGCAATAAAGTTCTAAATCCTGGACTGGTTGTGTTTACTCTGGTATTGTATGGCTTGATATGATGCATTCACCAAGATCTGATATCTGAATAGTAACGTTGTTTTAACCACTGTTTCCCACACTGTGCTACATAAATAATATGTCTAGGAATGTCTGTATAAGAATGTTGTAATTACAAGGTCAGATTGTAAAACCAAGAGAGACTTAGACAGAAAACACTGAAGGAAGAGACAGCAGTTTCTCAACAATTCACTCTGATGAAATGCAAATTGTTGTCTTTTTAGCAGACACAGCCATGGTGTGAATCCCGGGAGTGGTAGTAAGCTGTATGCATAATTTCAACTAGAATTAGTCAGTTAGTTTTAAAAAACATTCCCCCCACAGGTCTTCCAGGTAAGAGAAGTACAAAGTAGCTATAAAATGGTTGAATTATAAACCCTGTACAAACATACCACTGCCCAAACCAAGGACATATGGTATTGTAATAATACCTGTAGAGAAATTATTAGAGCAATGATCATTAAAGTTGTGAGCACTGCAAGGATATAGAAGTTGTTAATTGACACCCCCCCCACCATATATGCAATAATAATCTAAACATACAAATCAATGGGTATGCTTTACACCAAACCTACTGTTGGGATATATGTCCTATTGTTCAACAAATATTGAAATGTGTTTCTATTAATGTTCCATGTTGAAATGCTATCATTGGTGGCAAGTTTCTATCAATGTAACCTGTATGCCAATGTAATGGCCACTGTGGTTTCATATATGCATGTGTTCTGTTTGCTACGCAACTGTACCAAATCTGTTGTTTAGGGTTAATGGGAATATCTATGCATGCTGCTATAACTAATCCTGGATTGCGTTGACTATTACTAACCCACATATGTTCTAAAACTGCAACACCATAGCACGTTTGGGAAGGCTGGTCACAGCAGACCCACCACTCCCACCTCAACTGGCCATGGCACTGGGCCCCAGCACATCTGGGAACCACCCTGGGACCTCCTCGTCAGCTGGTCCCGCACCAC
>NC_056744.1:756527062-756579562 GCF_019279795.1 Protopterus annectens
CAGTGCACTGTAGCTGGTGTAACATGCAAATGTATAAGGTATAAGCGCCTTTTCATTTAACCATATTCTAGCAGCGCTTAACATCATGCAAACCCATGCAAACATGCTCAAAGCTGCTCAAAACTGCCTTAACCACTCTGTATCCACCAGTTCTTGTTCTGCCTAGCAACAAAATATACAGCCCTTGCAGGTCTTGAACCTAGGGCACTGCACACCATAGTCTATGCAATTTACCAGTAAGCCACCTCAGCTGTATTGCTTGAGGATGTTTTCTTAAACATACCCTTCTTTACAATTTACAATAGGTAAGAGACAAGTGTGCAATTAGGAAAGACTGGTATCTATAAATATATATATATATCTGAGTAGAAACATACAGAGAGCGAGAGAGAGAGAGAGAGTGAGATATGTAGGGAGATCCATATATGTATACAACAATATATAGATTTACCAATAAATACTGAGGTGTACATATATATATATATATATATATATATATATATATATATATATATATATATATATATATATATATATATATATATATATATATATGCATACTAATATATATATATATATATATATATATATATATATATATATATATATATATATATACATATATATATATACATATACATATATATATATATATATATATATATATATATATATATATATATATATGCAATGCCATCTAAGAGCATGCTCTATACACCAGCCTCTTGAAAAAATAGACTTCAACATGTTTCCCAGCCATTCCCCTCAGCAGGTATTACAGCACTAAATAATGATAGACCAGTATACCTGTCCACCTAGTACTGTATGACATCTGGACAAGGCCTGACATAATTGGTGGACAGAAGCCCAAATACATGGCCATACATTAAATATTGCTGTTATGCACTGAGAAAGTTGCTGGTGTTACAGGGTTTGTTGTAACATATCTTTTCAGAGGGATATAAAGTCAGAAAAACAAATGGATGTTATCATCTACATAATGCAATCACCAGAATATGCTACTGATTTGCCAAGGACAACACCTGTCTGGGGAACAGCCTATATATAACAGGCTAATTTGTGGCCATTATGTGGATGGCCCTACAGTTGAGAGCTATGCAGAGAGAGAACTTTGTCAGACTGAAACCCATGCAGAAGTAGCATGTGCAGACAAACCCTTTTAAACTAGCAGTATTCCAAACATATAACAGCAATACTCACATTCTGCTCCTAAGTCTTGAACCTTCCCCACCATTTAGTTGGCTTGTCTCCACAATTCTTGTTGTAAGAGGTAGTAGCTCACACAACTCCGGGATGTCTTCCTCACAAGTAAGGGAAAGGGACAATGCCCACATGGAGTACTCATTTATAGGAGTGTGTTGCCATGACATTGGCTATTGGAAGAACTACACAGCAGCTCTGCATGCATTTAGCAAGTGGGGAACCCCAATAGATGCACAAGCCATCACATGGTCATGAGCATCACCTACTAAAGCCATACTGCCACCTATTCAAACCAGCTCTTTCCCTGTAGTGCACAGAGAGAGAGAGAGAGAGAGAGAGAGAGAGGAGAGAGAGAAATAACAAATGAAACATAAAGTGGAAAAGAGAAGAAAGTAAAAAGGAAAGTGGAGCATGTAAGCAAGTAATTGAATGTAGTACTTGGTCTGTAAAAATGGGAAATATGATTTAGAGGAATATATGTTCCAAGACATGGTGTACTAATGTCCTGCTAAACAGTTGGTATGGCCATAGCATCTGGCCCTCTCTTCAGTGGGAGATATCACAGACATACCTCTCAACTGTACAGATCTTCACAGAATGTCCACATTTTACCATCATGTTTTTTTGTCTGTTCCTCCTGAGATATGTACCTTTCTGGCAAATAGCTGAGGATTGAAGTCATCAGGTAATGACAAACATTTGAGTTTAAGACTCAACATCCTTAAGAATATTCATCATAATGCTAAACATATCATTCTACAAACTTCTTATGTTTGTAACAAGTATATTTAAAGTCTGTCCCTATTTATCCGCTCATCATTTTAGGCATTGTCCAGATGTGATTCTCTAAGAGATTGTCAGGTGGGATCACGGCTCAGGAGCCTGACTCACCTGGGAAAGAACAGCTCATATATGACAACTGCAGGGGTGTCTGTCAAACAGCTGTGACTGAGCCACTGCTAGGCCAGTTAATAGGATGTTTTCCATATCCATGTTACCTGTGATTATGAGTATGACACATGTTTGCCTTGTAAAGCTAAGACACCTATAGAGGGCATGTGCATAGTAGAGTACTGTGTGTTGAACTGCATGTGATATATTGAATTAATAACATTCAACTGTACAGTGTTCTGCTGGACAATAAGCACATTTGTGACTGATATACCTGTGTTATGTCACCAAACCATAGGTAGGTCTATGAGCAATGGCATTGTAACATAATAGCCTACTCATGACTGTTGGACATCTTCCAGGTTATCACAGTGATGTCAAACCCTACTGTGCAATCAACGTACTAATGTATGGTGTAGCTATATTAATACAGTATCAATATTGATGTCCCCTTTGACACCCATTTATGTGTGCCATTGCCCAGATGTACTACTGTAACAGGGTGAGAAGTATGACTGAGAGGCAAAACTGTAACTACAGTGTGCCATACTAACATACAATAGAAATGTATACCAGGTATCTCCTGAGCACATGTATGTATGCTTATGTTCAGCTGGAAGGTGCAAATCTAAATCACATGGGTTTTAAGCATTTGAGTACATAGGTTGTGCATGTTGCACATGTGTGTAATATCAGTGTCAGTGTATACAACAGACAAAAATGTGTACAGCTACTGGTTGTTGCAGTGGCCTGTCACTGATATGGGTATTAGAGTAGGCATGATATTCAGCTATTAATCAGAGAAGTGTCCACCTGTGTTATCACCCTCTGTCCATGCTTACCACTACCAGCTATATCCACAGTTATATACAGTGGATATCACAAGTGTACACACCCCTGTTAGACTGCCAGGTATGTGTGCTGCATGACAATCAGACCACAGAAGATCATTTCATAATGTTTCTCATCTTTATGTGACCCCTAACCTGTACAATTCCATTGAACTACAACCAAAGGTGTTTCTAGGAAAGTGACCAACTATTGCCAAGAGAAGATGTGTCATGATGTTAGAGTCCAGACCAAGATGGATGAATGCTGTAACCATCTGAAGAGGTGCATACACTACATATCAGTTTAAGGGTGTGCACACTCATTCAACTGGCTTATTGTACTGAGTATTATTTTAATATGTTTTCACAGACACGATTGGTGTGTTTTCAATTGAATTGCACAAGCTATAGGTTACACTACAGGTGGGAATTGTTATGAAATGAGTCATTGTGGTGTCATGTTCCAATTGCACAAATACCAGGAAGTGTATCAGGGGAGTGTACCATTTATATCCAGTGTATCTATATGGACACAGCAGTACCTGACTTGTATATCCAGCCTCCACCGGATAGAGTAATCCCCTTTGGTGGACAGCAGCAATAAACAAACCACATAATAGGTTGCTACATTGGCTGTACAGGGACACATAGGTGCAGGCAACAAATCTGAAGCAAGTAAACCTATATCTGAGCAAGCATGTAAGTTCACATGTGATGTCCTGTAAGGCTGACTGTGGTTATGAATCAGACATATCCACACCACCAAGGACAATTGCAACCATGTCACCTCATATGTTGTAAGTCTCAGATGAAAAAACACACTTCATCCTGTACTGTGGGTAAAGAACACCTCATACACACATGCCATGAATATAGGCAACCTGCATCACACAGGTTAGGTGGGAACATCACCACCCTGTCCACCCCAGTTGTATATAGAGATATGCACATTAACCACACTCCTTCCCTCAGCAATGGTGAGCATGTGCATATTGCCTACTGATGGCAACAACAGCATATCTCCATGGGGCATAATAACATCACTGTTTGCCTCCTACATAAACTCAGGCATGTTCTCAGAGCACCATCATACACCACAGTCAAAGACCTGCCTCCATGCACACACAATCCACATGGAAGATGACCACTCTCAACCCTCTACACATAAATGAAAGGAGGATAAAGGATTATGCAATCAAGTGTCCAACATTGGGGGAATAAGATAGCTCAGAAACAGGTGTATAAGGTTTTGGTGTAGTCTGGATTATTTGCAAGTAATATCCACTGTTGATGTGCATTTTGACAACCGTATGAGGTCCTGTGACCTTTTCCTGTTTATGTCTTCCAGGTAACATGGAGAGAGCTCACCTACCAGCATTCTCTGTTGGGGAAACAGACATCATCACCAAGTATGTGATTAGACATTATGCCCTGTCATGTGGATGGAAAGCAGAAGATGTGAGGGAGAGGACTGCCCTGTGGAACAGTGTGGTCCACAGGGTAAATGATGCCGGCCTGCACAGCAGAACTTTTCAGCATGTGCCGCCATCTGCTAACTAAATCCCATGCCCATCAATGGGCTGCTGCTGTAGTGACAGGGGATCGACCAGCCACAGGTGGGGCCAGCCCCACCCCCCCCCACACCACTCCACCGAGCTCTCACCACCACCTGCACCCACACCGCACATGCAAAGCCAGCGTTGTTGAGCATTGTGGAGGTGGCTGCTGGAACTGGATTAAAGGCATGAAGGACCAGTGGGGATTAGTACACTAATATCAGACATACATGTATCGTATTCTGTATCTACATGCATGTGTCAGGTCCAATTTCAATTGTGGTTGGGGTTTTCTAATGCACAGAGGTGCACATCTATGGTGAGGGTAGGACATTGTGCATTATTGTGGTTAGTACTGTTGATGTGCAGACATGCTGCATCCATCCTATACCAAGGCCACATGAGCATCTGCTGACAATAACTCCCTCTCACAACTACCTATGACCCTCTGGTCTGCATATGGGAAAGCAGCCTGAAGCTGATGAGTATTACAATGTTCTGTTGTTGCCTGGCAATACCGCAGGCATGTGAAGCACATGCAATTTACCATGCACACAACCATCAGTAATAGCTATATTGCTTTATGTAATAGCTTTACTGCTTGTTGTGCATGTTCACTTGTTCTGGGGTTAATTGCATGGCATCACAGTGGTCATCACTGGAGCCTATCTGATGTGAATTCAGCATTCCTGTAGAATGCCTCACAACTTGTCAGTGCCAAGACGACTGGACAGAGGCCAACAAATTGTGCTGGACAAGTGGCCTAAGGCAAGGTAATCTGTGACATATTACTGGTATACAATTGATATAAATTGTGTACACACCCATCTTAAGAAGCAAGGTGTTCCTGTTACATACTAATTAGGACCACAGTATGACAGTCCACACCTCTTCCAGCCTTTAATGTGACCCATAACAGGTACAGTTTACTTGTAAAACCAACCATTGTACTCATGTATTGCACCTACAAAGCAGGCCACCTCTAAGGGTGGCAGACATCCTATCAGCATGATGTTTCAATCAGGTATGAGACCTCATGCTGCCATATGTATCAGTACACTCACTGTGGTCTGTTTGGCTATAATATCACATACATGGGCATTGTTAAGGCACACAGACACTTTCGACCATGTGTAGGTTTCAAACTTATGGATATTCCAGACACATCTGTACAGAGGACTGTACAATGGTTTAACCTGCTGCATGTGAGACGGATGCTGTTACCACACTATATGAAGTAATGGCAGCAGGAGGTGATCACCAGTCATGTATGGTATACACATCAAAATGGTATAAGCTGCACATGATATGATCCTCACACACACACACACAGTTGCAAGCATTAGGATTAGAACTCCTGCCTATCTAGGTATTCCTACTATAGTGCTATGAAGGTATGAGATGCGCCACAGTGCTTATACATTTCCACCTCTTCCAAAGGTACTTCTAATGTGGATGACATCAACAGGTCTACTAAACTGGAGTGAAGGGAAGTGTAAAGGGTAGTACACAGGTCAAAATGGTATGAGCCAGAGAGTATGTGATTCACACACACATACACACACACACACACACACACACACACACACACACACACACACACACACACACACACACACACACACACACCCTTGCCAGTACTGGTATTAGAAATCCTGCCTATCCTACTAAAGTGCTACACAGTTATCAGACATACAACAGGGATTATACATTTCCACTTCTACCAAAGGTACTTCTAAGATGGATGACATCAACAAGTCTACTGAATTGGAGTGAAGGGAAGTGTAAAGGGTAGTACACAGGTCAAAAATGGCATGAGCCAGACAGTACATGATTCACACACAAATGTATACACTTGCCAGTACTGGTATTAGAACTCTTGCCTATTTAGGTATGCTTATTATTGTGTTATGCAGTTACCACATGTGCTACAGAGCTTATTGAACTTTCACATGGCCAAAGCTGCTGATAACTGCACAGCTGTGGTAAAGTATTACAGGTGGTAGACAGTCTGCCTTCTTTTCCACCCATACATCATGCTAGTTTTTAATGTCTTGCACTTCAGCTAGCATTATGGCTTGGCACTTCACCAGGTTATTGTATCAAGACATGTGGCACACCTATGAGCCATCTGCAGTACTCGTTCATCACATATGTTGCCCTAGTACTTAGTAGTTATGTCCACCCCTCCTGGCATGTTTGAAGGGTGGTTATCTGTGCTTTTACCCATTAACCTGATGCACTTGTCCATTCTGGGGCACTGTTGCAACTGCCGCATGTACACAGACAACCCTCCCCTCTAAACTCCAAGCACTCAGACCTGTAAGGGTTACCCATATATCACTCCAAGTGGAAATATACACTCTCCAGCAAAGACTGGACTAGCAGGTCAAGAGGATAAGATCAAAACCTGAACCACACCATGTGGAACACATTGCACACCATGACACCCACTTTTGACAGCCATGACATACAGTGAAAAGCCACACACCACCTTCCCAGAGGCAGTCACTGGACATCTACCCAAACAGCACAGACCAGCAAGGCAGACACCCACTCAGACACAGTGACATGGCACATGCCAAGGGACACATATTTAACCTACACAGTGTGCCACCAAACTAAGTCCCTAAGGCTAACCACCTTGCACAATACAATGAGCATGGGTAACTCAATACTGAGGCACACACATCCCACTCACTAAGTTAAATATAGGTTCATAGGTTCATACTAGGCTATCTGCCCTGAGGCAATTATAAGCCTAGCCTGATTCTGTATGGCTTACGCCACCCCTTGATTTGAGTATACTGTGCCCTTTTTAAGGTTTAGTTTACTGTGCCTCTGTCTAATAGTGACACGGGAGTAATCCCTGGGACAAACCTACGATCCCCCATCCACCTATCGAGATTCTTCTTGAAGAGATTCAGTGAGGTGCTGTGCCTCACATGAACTGGAATTCTATTCCAGAGCAAAGGGAGCCTCTGGGTTATGAACCTGTCCCTCCAGCAAGTTCTATTTATTTCTGTGCTGAGGTTCAAGTCCCTCGAGCATGTGGCTCTAAGGGATTTAGATTTACTGAGGTGGAGCATGTCCATTAATTTTGGATTTGACATAGCTTTGTATGTCAGGCATAGATCTCCTCGAAGTAGGCGGTATGCAACTAAGTAGAGCTGGAGTTTTTTTAACCGAGAAGCATATGGCATCTGTTTGAGACCCTTGATCCTCTTGGTGAGATACTTTTGGGGTCTTTCTAATTGCTGCAGGTGTCGGGTAAGGTACATCCCAAAAAGGGCATTATATTCTATGATGGGTCTGATGAGAGATGAATAAAGGGGCACAATTACCTCTCTTGATCTAGATGTGAAACCCTTCGTGATGAGGTGGGCTATGTAGAAGGTCTTTCTAACCACTTTGGCAATGTGGTTTTCAAAGGAGAGATTGCTATCAACTTGGGTCCCTAGGTCCCTCATAACTTTCTCTGTACTTAATGGGTTTCCGCCTATGTGGTAATTTGTGGGCACATTGTTTTTGCCAAAGGGTATGACTAAACGTTTTTTGGCATTTAGCTTTAAACCATGGCGCTGGCACCAGTTATCTGTCTCTGTGAGACCTTTTTGAAGGATGTTTGTGTCATCTGGAGAGTTGATTATGGCACCCAGTTTGCAGTCGTTTGCGAAATTCATGAGCCATAGTCCTCCCACATTTGCCTGTACCTCAGAAAAGTATATACCGAACAAGAGTGGTCCCAGGACAGAACCCTGTCGGACACCACTTGTGACCAGTTTTGAGTCTGACATGGTTCCAGCAACTCTCACTCTGTGGGTTCTGTCTTTGAGCCAGTTTGCGACCCATCTTGTGACATAGGGGTTTATATTTAAGCTGGATAGCTTATCTATGATGCCCGAGTGGGGTATTGTGTCAAATGCCTTTGCAAGGTCCAGATAGGCTGTGTGGACTACCTTCCCTTCATCTATTTCTTTGGTGACTGTTTCGAAGAAGTCATCCAGGTTCAAAAGGCAGGATCTGCCCTTGACAAAGCCAAACTGGGTAGGATCTAGTGTCTGTAGGTCCCCAATGTCTTTGTTTATGAGCTCCATGATGATCCTCTCCATAGCCTTGCAGACTAAGCTAGTCAGGCTTATGGGGCTTATAGTTTCCAGGGTCCGTAGAGGCTCCACCTTTGTGGAGTGGGACCACTGTTGCTGTACGCCATTCTGTGGGCACATATCCTGTATTGAGGCTGAGATTGTATAGCTGTTTTATTTGAGGGATTAGTTCCTCTTGGAGTTCATATAGGATGCAACCTGGGACGCCATCTGGTCCCATGGAAGCAGTGTTTTTGCTTTGGAGAGGGCAGCCTTCACCTGAGCATCAGAGAGGTTTGGGAGGCAGCCATCTGCTGGGATAGATACTTGCTCTTTTGGGGGGGAGGGGGAGTTTGCACTGAACCTGTCTGCCAGGATATTGGCAATGTCTGTGGGTTCAGTGTATTTTTGTCTTTAGAATCAACTCAGAACAAGTCTGGGAGTTGCATCCCAGGTTTCTAACATAACTAAAAATCCTTATGATTGTCTTTGGTGTCCTGTGCAATTTGTCTCTCGAAGCTGGCCTTGGAGGATTTTATGAGGGATCGTAATTTTTTGCTAGTACTGATCAGAGATGCCTTCCCTATTAGGGATTTTGCTCTATCATGTAGTAGCTTCCTCCTTCTGTTGTACAGTTTATTTATGGCAGGGGTCCACCAGATTGGATGCCTGCCTTTGGATGATTGGGTCTTGGTTTTGTTTGGGATAGCATGATCCATGCATTCCTGGAGATGTCCGTAGAATGCGTTTATATAGGATTCTGCAGTTTGGGCCATAGTTTCCACTGGCCTTGGGGCCTTGAAGGATTCCACTTCAGTTTTGAGAAGTGAGAAATTCACCTTTGAGAAGTTTTTCACTGTGGTTTTTTGGGCTGAGGGTGGGGTTGGGATGTGGACATCCAGTGAAATTAATTTATGGTCTGATCTTACCAATGAGGGATATACTTCTGGTGTGGAGCATAGAGTCCCCATGTTGGTAATGATCAGGTCTAGTATGTTGTCCCCTCTTGTGGGAGTGGTGACTAGTTGTTCCATAGCATTTGAGTTTATAATTTCCAGGAACCTTTGGACTAAGGTGTTGGGGCTTGAGTAGTGCTCCCAGTCAATGTTTGGGTAGTTGACATCGCCCAATATAATGGTGTTTGGAGAAATCTTCATGTTCTCCAATGATTTCAGGAAAGCTGAGTGGGATTCCTGACTTTGAGAGGGTGGTCAGTAGGATGCTATAAACTGAAAAGCAGTCTTGCCCACTGTTAGTTGCACATGGATGGTCTCCGATACTTCGTGCAATGCCACTAACCTGGAGGTGTGGATATCCTTGATAAATATGGAAACCCCCCCCTCCTTTTGTGGTCTGGTCCGGGTTTTGGGGCTGGAAAGCATGATATGAGCTATAGCCTGGTAGTGCTGGGGTGCTCCCTGGAGCCTTGAACCAGGTTTCTGTCACTGCACAGATATCGATGTTCTCCATACTGAGGAGAGCTTTGAGTGCATGCATCTTGAGGTTAAGACTTCTGGCGTTTAGCAGCATTACCCTTAGTTTCTTGTTGCTTGTGCTGTTTATGGGGGTGGGTTTGACTTTTGAGCCTTGCCTAAAAAAGGCACTATGGGGGTGGCAAGAGCCTTTGCCAATATCCGAAAGCCCAGTGGTGACAGGTGCAAGCTGTCCCTAGCGAAGCAACGTGGCTTGTCGAGCATGTCATCCCAGGCTGACAGACACTGGATACCCTTTGAATGACACCAAAATTTTAGCCAGTTGTTAAAATAGATCATTTTGTCTTTGTACAGTGGCATCATTCTAGGTGAGGGTAAGATGCTGCTCAAGATCAGGGTCATACCAGCCTGGGCTACATGATCAGAGAGCTCCTCTATGTCTCTTTTCATGTAGTCCAGGGAGGTACGTCTCAGGTCACTCACACCAGCATGTACAATGACTGAGTCATATTTGTATTTGCTTTGGAGTGACCTGAGTGCTTGCATTATGTGGCGGATCCTAGCACCCGACAGGCAGCTCACCATGGCCTTCTCTTTATTCAGCCTGGTGAGCCGGACGTCAGTGTGTCTGACAATAGAGTCACCTATTACAAGAGCATCAGCCTTAAGGGCTGTGGCTGCTTGGCACACTGACTTTGTGGGCTATGTGTTGTGCGTGTTTTGTTTTGAGGTATCGTTTGCTTGGATGTCTGCTTTGGAGGTCTCTGTTGCTTAGGCAGATTTTTATTTAGAGCCTCCGAGTATGTTTTTGTGTATTTATGTGTTTGGTTCGCTGATGTGATGGGACTATGTGATACTGGAATTGTGTTGTGTGAGGTTACCTTCTCCTCCTGACTGGTTACACTAGTTTTGAGATGAGAGAGCTCAACCTCCAGTTTGGCTAAATAGTTGCATCTCTCACATATATTTGAACCTGTTTGGAGGAGGAGAGGGTTGTCCGTGTACATGAGACAGTTGTAACATTGCCTCAAAATTCCCAGATTCACCAGCTGGACTGGAGAGGAAACCATTGACTGACCTTTGGACATGCTAGAGTAATATAGGGAAACTGAATTTAAGACAGACCAATAGAGGACAGGGTAATCGTAGACATTATAAGAGTAAGTAGTGCTTATGGTTTAATAGTGCTAACTTGTAGGATTACTTAATTGGACCAGTGAAGGGCCTTCGAATGAGAATATGGTGTTTAAATTGAGAGATATAGCAGTTCTAAGGGAAAAAGTGAAGAGCAGACTTTGTGGAGCCAGGAATAGTTTAAACCCAATTAGGCGGAGCTGCCTGCTGTTGCGCTATGCACAAAAACGCAAAACCACTAAAAGAGGGTTTAAGAGAGGAAGATGAAGGAGTTTGGAATTGACCCAAATGGCCAATAAAACTACAGTTTCAAGTCAGTAACCACTCCAAAAGGGCAGGCAGGCTGCTCAATGTTTTCACTGCCACTGATCAACAGAAGCCTCAAGAAACAGCAGCCCCAAGAACAACAAGCCTGTAACAAGAAACAGAAAAGTGGAAACAAAACAAAAGATTTTTAAGTTTTTGTTTTTTTGTTTTGTTTTTTTAAGATTAAAGTACAAATATACAAGTAGTTATAGTGAGGCAAATGAACACCCACAAAAGGTGCCCCACACACTAAATAAAAGCAAGATTTTTGAGAAAATTGCGAAAAAAAAAATAAGAAAAAAAAAAAAATAAGCAAATTCAGTAAACACAGGTGGGTAAATACAGTACTACAAATGCAGAAATCAAGTTTAACAAGCCAGAAAATGCTCAAAATAGGCAGCTATGCAGAAAACTTAGCAAATAAAAAGAGGAAAAAAAACAGAGAAATCTCAAAAGTCAAAAGTCTTCTCTCTCAGCATTTTTCTCCTTGGTGGTGGGTGCTTCACCAACAGCCAACCTGAAAAAAGATGCCAAACCACGAGGCAACCCAAGTTCTAAGAGAGGAAGATGAAGAATTGACCCAAAATGGCCAATAAAACTACAGTTTCAAGTCAGTAACCACTCCCACAGGGGCAGGCAGGCTGCTCAATGTTTTTCACTGCCACTGATCAACAGAGAGACTTCCCTTTAGCCCAAGCAAAAAATGGCCTCACACTGCCAAATATCAATCACATGCCAGCATCTAATAAATTACACAGCCAGTCATGTCACTTCACAACAACTATGGGTATCACTCTGTACCCATGTGGGTGTGAATGACTTGGGACACACCTCCCTGGACTATTTGACAGGAGACATGATTGAAGTCTCTGATTATGCAGTCCAGGCAGGTGTGATAATAGCCCTGGGCAGTGTACAGCTGTCACCCAGAATGATGCTGCAGTACTATCAACAGATGGTTGACTGCAACACTGGCTTACATGTTACGTGTCATTCTCTCTGCTTGGGATGGCATGATTGACAGAAACCAATGACTTGCTATGGATGTCCTACAACTGTCACCGCTGGGTTGCCAGGTACTGGCTAAGTGTCTTGCTACCCCTGTTGTGCCATATTAGGCAGTGCTCCTAATGTTATTACCACCATAACAGCTATGCATGCATGCAATCTGAGGGTCATGTTGCTCAACAGTGGACATATAACTTGCTGGATGCAGTCACTCATAGCAGTTGTTGGAGTGGAGGACACATGTCTGCTGTAATGGAGAGGTGGTTCACAGCAGTAGACAGCAGACCTGCAGTATTAGGCTATGACACATTCCACAGCTGTCAGCCCTCAAACATGGGCAACACCACACCTCCACAGTTGGTGTTGTCTCCATATTCATTATGGATAGGAACATCTCCCGACTAGTATCTCATCATGGTGCATTGGAGATACGTCTAGTACAACTGCCTTGGGGTAATAGTGCAATCCAGACCATAGCCCAGTATGGATCCACATCTATGTCCCTAGACTGTCAATGCACATTTCTCAACACCTTGCCATTTATGATGTTCCAACACAACACTGACATAGTACAAGTCTTCAACTACCCCTCCATCACCTGGGGAATGTAGCCAAACATCAGTACAGTGGCCCAACACTTCTGTGATTCATTATTTCCATTGCCCTAGACCAGATCATACTGACACCTGGTAGAGGATGCAACAACCTTGACCTGTGTTGACCACTTAAATATGGGACCGTTGCTCATCTCCAGACATCAATCCCTGCATGGTGAGATTCACACAGGCTGTAATCAACATGGAACTCAACATTTCAGCCGCACCCCTCCACAAAGATAACCACCAGGCAAAATCTCTCCAAATCTGACTTTGCAGCCATGAAAAGAGGGTTTGATGCTGTCACTGCACCCATGACAGTGGGATGTAGCTGCATGACTGTGGAATCATACACATAGGCACTATACAAACAGGTACATGAATGCCTGATACTAGCCAGAGCCAACAAAACCCAGATAATGTCCTCCAAACACTGGGAGACAATGTGATGGTCCCCTGCCATTACTAAAGTGTACATCAGAAGGAGGACACTGTTGCAGGGAAAGGTGGTGTCCCATGACTGTTGAACTCCCTTATTAGCCTCAAACACAACTTTGGATCCCTCATGGAATCCCTGACAGGCATCTATGGCAGCAGCAATGCAGCAGACACTGACAACAGTCACAACAGCCTTTGATAATTACATAAACAACCTCCACAGCATTAAACACAAGTGCTGCGAGTTACTGCACAAAGCTAATACCTGTTCTGAGACATCAGACATTGGCCACAGTCTTGGCAACACATTCAGTGCCAGCTTTATCCCTCTCTCCCCACAAGTGAAGTGCTGAGTGAATGTGTTCACATGCTGTATCCCATTTTCATTCTAGGCATCTGTGTGTCACCAGGATGTGGCCCTGTAGCAAGGCCACAGGATATGGCAGTTTAGTGACACATCCACCATGTCATAGGCAAGGTACAGTATGTACACAGTAATTCCCGGTCTGTAAACACAGTGATTGCATATGCCTCACAGATTATAGGGCTGAGAGTTGTACTTAGGTATATGTTGATGTACGACATCTGTTGTAGAATGGAGAATGGTACAAGTTCTGGTTTGGACACACCTTCGATTGCTATAACCACAGCCACAGTGGATATTCATCAACCAAACACACTGGGATTACCATTCACACACACACACACACACATACACACACACACACACACACACACACACACACACACACACACACACACACACACACACACACACACACACACACACACACACACACACACACACACACACACACACACACACACACACACACACACACACTTGCCAGTACTGAGATACATAGGTTCATTGCTTCATAGGTGTGTAGTAGGTAAATGGGCCTGAAGGCTCTACAAAGCTAGCCCAAGGGAATACCCTGGCATCAGGCCACATGACAATAGTCCCCAGTGTGTCTCAGGAGTATAGTCACTGGAGTGGTCCTAAGGGGTGGGTATTGTATTCCCCATCCACTCATCCAGATTTTTATTGTGGGTGGCCAGTGATGTGCACCGCTTCCCATGTATGTGATCTATATTCTATAACATTGACAGTGTCTGTGTTGTGCACGTCCAACATGCATGTTTTTTGATGTGTGGAAGTGTGCTTGAGGTCTCTGGAGAATGTTGTGTGGACAGATTGGCATCTTTTGATGCAGCATTACTGATCTCATTTGGTGAGACCTGGCTATGTAACTAAGGTAGTGATTGTACCTACATTGACAGTATGATAGGGGTATTCAGTGGAGTTACTGGTATCTGTCCATACAGGGATGTGTATAAGGCATGGTGTTCCCTTTGTGGGGTACATTTGCAGACTCTACAGTTGCTGCAGGTGTCCAATGGGGAACATAGCAAAAGGGCTATTGTACACATTGATTGGGCTACTGAGGGGATGGAACAGGATGCCATGTCCTTTTACTTGCTGGATAACACACACTCAGTCAGGAGATGTAACACATCAAAGTACTTTCTGTTGTCAGTGGCACTGTTGTGGTCAACAGACATGTAGTCCACTGCAATCACACCATGGATACTATCTGTGAGGCAATATGCAGGGGGACTACAGATACAGTGGTTGTTGTCTAGCCAAGTGCATTTGTGTATGATACATGGGTGGAGAGTGATCTCTGAATATTAGAAGGGTTGTCTATATTGTTCACCAATCCATACTGTCACATAGTCATTGCACATAGCACTAGACATTTAGGGCTGTGGATAGTCTACACCAACCTCTACAGTGTTTGACAACTGTTGGCTTTGTAATGTGGACATTGTGACATATACTAGGTCCTCAACATAATAATTTAGTAACCCCCCCCCATGGATGCTGCTATTACACAATCACACTGATCCTCACATAGGACACTGATCATAGACACACACACACACACACACACACACACACACACACACACACACACACACACACACACACACACACTCACTTGCCAGTATTGAGTTTCAAACCTCTACCTAGCTATGTATTGCTACTACAGTGTACCACATTTATCACACGTGCCACAGAGCCTATAAAATGGATGTTGTCCCAAGGTTCTTCTACAGTGAGGAATATCACCAGCACTTGTAAATACTGGCATTGGGTGATATAGTGTGTGAGAGATTCAAAAAAATCTTATTCCCTACACACACATTTACTTTTGCCAGGGATGAGGTTCAAAGGGTCAAACTTCTATCTAACTATCTTTTCGGACCATTATGTTACAAATTTACCACATCTACCACTGACCCTGCATGGTTTAGGGTTGCCAACAGGTACTTCTAAGGTGGAAGATATCTGCAGGACTGTTAAAGTCAGGCACCAAAATGTGTACTGGGGGTAAATGGGGTCAAAATCTTTGAGGTACGGACATACATATGTGCACACATAAACACTTGCCAGGGATGAGATTCTAACCTCTACTTATGTAGTTATTGCTAGTACATTGTTCTGCAGGTATCGCAAGTACCATGGAGCTTACATGTTAGAGAGCTGTGCAAAGGTGTCTTTGAAGGTGAGTGACATCAGCAGCAGTGCTAAAAAAGGGGTAAGGGAAGTGTTGTAAGTGTGAATGACCACAAAATCAGGTCTCTACAAGCATGCACACACGCTTCCACATTTACACAGTTGCCAGGATCAGGATTGGAACTTCTACCAAACTAGCTTGCTACACTTTAACATTACACAGTTATCCCAAGTGCCACAGAGCTTATATGCTGGAGAGTTGTCCAAAAGTATCTTTGAAGGTGAGTGACATCAGCAGCAGTGCTAAAGGAGGGGTAAGGGAAGTGTTATAAGTGTGAATAGCCACAAAATCAGGCCTCTATTAGGATGCACACACACTCTTACACAAACACTCACATTTTCACAGTTGCCAGATGTAGGACTGAACTCCTACCTAACTAGTTTACTACACTATAGTATCAAGCAGTTATCACAAGCACTACAGAGCTTTTATACTGGAGAGCTTTTATGCTGGAAATCTGTCCAAAGGTGAGTGACATCAGCAGCAGTGCTGAAGGAGGGATAAGCAAGGTTTAGTGAGTGTAACTGGCTTCAACCACATTCATCTAGAAACACATTCACACACTCACACACAACTTTACATTTGACAGGACTGAGATTACAACTGTTACATGGATACCTATTTGTACTCTAGTGTTACACAGTTATCACAAGCACCACTGACACTATAGGGCTGAGGGCTAACCAAAGGCATTTCTACAGTAAGTGACCTCAACACATCATGTGATATAGGCCAATGGGATGTGTAGTGGGTGGGACACACCTTATAATAGGATTCTCTCTGTTGTTGTCTGTCTTTCTCTTCCCCACGTCTCTATGTGTGCATGTTTGACATATTATATTATGTTGGCATTAGATATGTGTGTGTATATTCCTATCCAGTGTGTGTGTGTGTGTGTGTGTGTGTGTGTGTGTGTGTGTGTGTGTGCGTGTGTGTGTGTGTGTGTGTGTGTGTGTGTGTGTGTGTGTGTGTGTGTGTGAAGTATCAATGGTGTACAATATGGTGTGTGTGTGCACAGACAGCTTCAAATAACTGATATCTGTAGTCCACTGTGTTGTGAGAAATAGGCTTCATTTCTCTAAGTGTAGGAGCATGCCCAATATGACCTTTTATATTGAGTGTGTGCATCCATTCCAGGGAAGGTTGCACTCCAGTTCAGGGTTTTGTGTGCTACAGCTACCCTGAACAAACTGTTTCTGCAGGATATCTGTAGATAGGTTGCCAATGTGTAGACACAATTGGCTTAAAATACAGGGGATACTGTAACTATTGCTGTCTGTGCTGCTTGTGTGACATGTTAGGTTATAGCATAGATATTCTGACATATGTACTGTTGTACACTGTGATGTGTCATGTCATCAGCTACTGAAGGTTATCATTCTTTGCTCACAGTTATTTACCGGGAAATACAAGATGAATGAAGCTGAGACCAATATTCTGAGGCATATAGACTACACATTCTGGCACACACCTGCCATTGTGGAGGGGTAGCTACAGACAATAGACTGCTGGTTCTGTGTAAATGGTGCAGCACCTTGTTAGTATGCTGGCTGGGGTTCCCCCTCCTTGTGCTTTTCTCAACTTCATGGAATGGCCATATCCTGCTGGGGCCATACTTCTCAGCTGTACAGATACACCCAGGCTATCCAGAGGCAGGTTTCATATATCTGGTCAGTTTACCTTCACATTGTGCTTTACAAGGAGTTTTGTGGCTATTCGTTCATGGGTTTGCAATCGGGAGTAGTAGGGGTGGACATTAGAGTTTTAGACATCACACACTCCATGACATCCATGCTTCTACACCTCCCCTCTGTTATTCTCTCCTCCACCTAACATTATGTAAGCAATATCTCAGAGGTATCCCTATAGTTAGGCCTTTATCCCAGTAGTATTTATGGCCTGATCCACAGTCCTTGCAGTAGGACATGGGGAGGCATGCTACTGGCATTTGTCAACATGGCCTTGTATTTATTTTCTGTTTACTGTGTTAGGTTGTTACTTGGGACCCCCTGACATTCCGCACATTGGCACTATGGGTGAGGCATGGGCCTTTGTCAGAGGACTGTAGGCCATTTGAGAGTGCTGCAGGCCATCTGTTACTGCATTTCTACATGGGATTGTGGGTGGGGGGATGCACACCTGCAGACTTTAATATTTGAAATGACTGTACTAGCATTTTGGTTACTCTGTTGGCTTCCATTTCATATTGTATTGTGACCTATCATGCAGACAGGAAGCATATCTTTAGAGTACACATGTTAGATCTTAATGGCATATATTTCAGTTTCAGACTTCTTACCCTTCAGAACTAGAATGCAACTGCCAGACATGTTGTAGTATGTCTATGTATGTCTGGTGGGGGGCTGTTCACCATTGACATCATTTGCGAGCCTTAGCCCAGCCTTTCTTCATGGTCATCTACACCTATCCTGCTAGGTGAGGCTGGTGGTGGATATGTGACCCTCATTGACATCCATGTGCGTGACCTATTGACACCCAGAGCTCTTTGGACCATCACATGTACTACAGTGGGGGTTGTCACCTTGTGTAGTGCCGCCTAGTATGTTGACACCAGTATTTGTTATGAATTTCCTTTTTTCCCATATAGCTGTCTACTGCTATCCCCTTTAGGCACCCAATTCCCTTGCATGCTTGCATCCATATCATACATGCAAGTATGAGAACATACTACTCCATTCAGTAATTGATAGGAAGACTGACTTACCTTGTTGCTGGGCCAGTATTGAGGACTGTGCTGGAGGGCTGACTATGTTGGATGTACATAGTACATTCCCTGTACATGGTAAAGCTCAGGTAGTGTCATGTTTTACATCCCCTTTGCAGTATGTGTGAGTCAGAGAGCGGTATCAGTCCCTGGGTCCCTACAGTGTCAGTGTGTGTGCTATGCATTGTCTCTTTGCCAAGGCCTGGGCATACTGTGCATGCCTCCTTCTGCCTACAGGGGCAGGTTCAGGATGTTCCTCCTCCAAGTGCCTCTGTGCTGGCCTTGGCAATGGTGGGGGGCTGTGTGGCCCTGCCCTGTGCTGTTCCTGCTGCAGCTCTTTCCACAGGATCATATTGTGTAGCATGGCACATACTATGAACATTTGTGTACATGTAGCTGGAAAGTACTGCAAGGCTCCACCTGATATGTCAAGGAAGCAGAACTGTGATGTAAGCATCCCAAACACATGCTCTACAATGATCCTGGTTTGTGCATGTGCCTCATTATGGTGTGCTTTTTCATGTATGTGTGCATTTTTGATGGGTGTCATCAGTCACGGCTCCAGTGCATAGCCAGAATTCTCCACTAGATGGCCATATGGGATGTCCCCCCTGACAAACGCCTGATACAGCTGTGACCAATTCCAGATGTGGGAGTCGTGATAGCTTCCAGGGCTGCCAGCACACATTCATGATAATGCCCTGAGCATTGCATATGACCTGGCTGTTGATGGAGGTGAAGCCCTTGCGGTTTAGGTAGAGCATGCCCCACTCACCAGGTGGTGTTTTGATGTGAATGTGAGTGCAGTCTATACCACTAACTACCTCAGGGTATTCTGCTATATGGTGGAAGAGACGCATACGTGTGGTCAGCACTTCATGGGCGGTGGAGAAATATATGTGCTCATTGGCATGTTGTGTCATGGCATCCAGGAACTGGTGGAGTACCCTGGATGCTGATGCCTGTGAGACCCCCATGATATCTCCAGTTGGTCTTTGGAAGGTACCTGTGGCTAGTATTCTTAAGCCTAGATATACCTTGGTATCCACTGGGATGGGTTCCCCTCTATTAGTTCTGTGTGTAAGGCGTGGTTGGCACAACTCAATGATTTGCTGTAGAATATCCCTGTCCACCCTATAGCGCTCTACTATCTCCAGCTCATGTAGGCCCTGATAGGTTACCCTGGGTCAGTACACTCTTCTCCTCCTCCTCACTGTAGGTGGGTTGTCAACATTCTCTTCCTCACCACCCTCAGTCTCTAGAATATATTGATGGAGTAAATCAGCAGCAGCCTTTAACATTTTTAGTTAGTTTTGCCGGTTAAAATCCCCCGTCTGTGTACACTGGTGGTGTAGAGTCTGTGGGAAAAAACAGTCTGTAGGTTGTTTGCATAGTTTATATTAGTGTGCTGGGCTGCTGCATGTGTAATTGACTGATTCTGATACATTCCACCTGCCAGCTATGCTAGTTCGCCTTGATTGCCTTCCTAGTGCTGTTTCCCCTTCCTAGTTTCTCCCTATTTAAGCCTCAAGGTGTGCTGCGCATACCTAGTGCTCAAATGTAAACAGTGCTGCCATTTTCTTTTTTTTTTTCTTTTCTTTCTTTTTTTTTGTGTTTAAATCCTGGTGCGCACACCCATTTAGTCTATATACACAGTGCTCAGGCACATCTGACATACCCCCTTCCTTAGCTGTGCTTAGCTAAGGGTAGACATGGGCCACAGAGCTCCAATTCGCTTACAGCAAGCATGACACATCCCCTTATGAAGTCATTCAGCTCTTACACTTGCACTGTTGTATTGCTGCACCTACATGGTTAGGTACAAGCTGACACTTTGAGGAAATCTGTGATTCAATATAACTCTCCTCATTTGCATACCCCAGTATGTAAGTCGTTAGATACTGCACTTAAACGGACCCTTTCCCCTTGACAACCAGTGCTCCCTGGTATTGTTTACATTCTGCATGCCATTGACTATAATGGCAAAATGCAGAATTAACTTAATACTGACTTTTCTAATTTTTTTTTATTTTCGGCACAATCCCATTTACGGATCGTTGCCCTAAGCTTAAATGGCTGTGATCGGCCAAAAAAAAAAAACGTTTAATTTTTAAAATATATAAACTATTATTAATGCCAATGGTCTTATATTTGGCCATTGCCATGTGTGTTTGACTGTAATACATGCTTTCCATGAGCTCTCCTGCCTCCGTTTGTTCAGATGCCGAAATGTATTCAGTTACTAACTGAATACATTTCTGCTCTGGCACTGTTCCTGCACGGAGTCCGGCCAACTTAGTGGATCACAAAATTACCTCATTTGCATGTTTTTTTACCAGCAAATGAGGGGATTTGCATCCTGCATGGCTTTCTGTGAAGGAACAGTGTAAGGCCACTCATGCAAGTGAAAACTGCACTTTACTGGATCCTCGGCGGTCATTTTCTGTGGAGGAGTTCCTACTCTGTTCCTGCATGGAAATCGGCCATTCGTGAATCTTTGGGAATGACATGCATTTGAGTTTCAGATTTCATAACCTTCAGAAAATACCTACTAACACAAATCCTGTTATTCTAGCAACTTTCAAAGTTTGTAAGAACAATATTTAAAATGTGTCCCTATTTCTTAGAATTTGTCCCCCCATTATGTTAGGTTTTGTCTAGATTTCTTGTGCTAATAGGTTGAGAACTTTGCTTGAGGTTGAAGGGTACACAAAACTGCTGCTGCTGCTGCCAGGGTATTGCTAGATCGCTTTCACACATTACTCTCTCTGTCTCTAATGCACAAACACACACACACACATACACACATGCTTTTTTTTGTTTTGCTCCATCACTCTATCTCACTTTGTCTCATACACGGACACACTCTCACACACACTTTATTTTAATTCTTTTTTTTTTTTTTTGATTTTATATTTGCCGAACAGCAAACGCGCTACTTATCAAGTGTAAAATAATGGCTCGCTCACTTTCACTTTCACTGATATGCATGCATACTCTATCACACAGACATAAACACACACGCATTTTTTTAATTGTTTTTTTTTCACATCTTACACTCACTAAACAGCAAAAGCACTGTTTATTGAGTGTAAGATAATGGTGGCCATTTAGTTTTCTCAGTCTGAGTTCCTCGCCAGCTTGATGTGGTGCCATGAAAAGACAAACTCATTTCTCAGCGGGCATTACTTGTACATTAATACCCTACTGGAGAATATTCATTCTCTAGTCAGGGTGCTGATGTGCAGTTTGCCTATTCTGTAAGCACCATTAAACATACAGGTCATTGCAAACACCCAATCAGTTCCCGAGGAGCATACCACTTCTCTCCCCCAATTTTGCAAACAAGTCAAAGGAAAGGAAATGAGGATAGGGATCCCTACACCAAGGTTTACTCCTTTATCACTGTCCCCAAATTAACCCCTTAATACAAAATAAAATGGATGGTCAGGAATGCTGTGCACCAAACAGCCACATCAGAAAGGACAGTGCACCATCAGACCAGCCTATAATTAATAATAGCCCTACCCATTTGTTAATGAAGTAGGTCTACTGGGCACATAGTCCCTTTTCTGGAGCAACCTGGAAGCAATATTTGGTTAAGTGACTTGTTCATGCACACACAATAGGCAAATGAGGGCTGAGGGAATCAATCTCCATACCATAGGAAAAACATCTCACAACCTTAACCCTCTGCTCCAACTTCCAGACACCACCTTACCCCCCCCAAACCAAAGTCACATCCTATCAACCTACTCTTTAAACCAAACTTCCTCTTTTTTCCCCTATCCACATTCAGTATTTCAACAAAGCCTAACTTTCTTGCTCACTGTACCACCACCAGAGCCTATTTGTGCACTTACCCCCCCCCCATAATAAACAATGGATACAAGCTCCAAATACTAAACACATATACAAGGTATAACATAAACATTAATGAACAAAACACTTAGGAATAACACATTTTTTTACCAGTTTCAATAAACAACTGATAGAACAGGCTTCATTTAAACCAGACCAACTCATAGCATTTAATGCCAGTTGCCACTTTAATTCACACTTATCTAAGTGCTCATCCACAATATAGCCTCTTGAATCTTTTTTACTTGGTCTACCACTGCAAACCTAAAACAATGCGAAGGATAATCCACTAAATGTTTATACAGTGCATTAATATTTTTATTTTTCTTAATATCTAAAAGATGCTCGTACACCCTATATTTTAATTTCCCACTGTTTTTTTCCCACATAGTAGACAGAACAATCTAAACAACAAGCAATATACACCACATTCTGGGAATCACAAGTAAAATGTCCCCTCATGTTAATCTTGACTCCTGCAATCTCAGTACCATCCGTCATCATTATAAATGGACATTGCATCTTCCACATTTAAACATCCCTATATTTATATAATTGGACACTTTTACATATTCCAATAATTGCTTAAATCATCTGACTTTTTTATAAACAATATAGGATACATCACCAACCTGCTTTAAAATATCATTGTCCACCAAAAATAAAGTCCAATTTATTCTAATGACCTCCGAAATGGGATGTTAGAGTCAATTAGTTGCAAATAAGGTGTGATTTAAATAGTTGGTGTGTAGGGCATATATTCAGTTCTGATGAAGTTCCTGACTATATGAAAGGAAAGTGTTTAACTCTGGATTATGCCACTGTATTTATATGTCTTTTTTGGTATTAATAAGAAGTTTTCTGAGTGGACTTGTGTATCAGTGGAATTTGTCGCCTATCATCATTCCTGCACAGAGGTTTGGTTCATAGTTTCGATGTTTTCTATGTGGTTCCATCTGGAAGTTCTTTGATAGCAAATACCATCTCACTACCTATCTAAAATAAGAGAAAAATGTAGCCAAAAACTACCTTCCCACTGTTTGTTTCAATTTAGTAGACATGCTTTCTAAAGCCAAATTCAAAGCCCAATCTATGCAAAAAGGTGCTACTGTCTCATTGAGAATGACCTGCCATTTGAATTTTGAAGCACTAGTCCTGTCCCTACCAATTTAAAAACATTTTCATTGACCTGAGCACTATTCCTCCTCAAAACTACCAGATGACCATGCCTTACTGGATTAGTTTTATACCTTCCTAACCAAATCAAAAACATTGATTCTTAATGTACAAATCCCTCCACTGCAAGCTACCTAACAATTTGCTTAAACAAAAAGCTCCTTCATACATAAAAAACAGTATTTCCCACATAACATCTGCATTATAACTCAAAGACAGCATATGTAGACATATCAATAACACCTATGACTTACTGCTTGCTTAATGCAAGTCCTGTGTCATAATGCAGTCATTTCATTTTTCCCAGCCTTTCAATATTCTGACAATTCCCCAATGCTTTCTAACATACCTGTTGTGCTGATTGTATTTCATTAAAACATGTGGTTTGTGCGCTCCCTGCAGTTCATTTTTTTTGTTTTGGACATTAGTTTATAGTGGTTAAGTTAAAGAATGAAAAAAAAAATGTGAATTCTTTCGACACATCTTTGCTTGTAAAGAGGAGATGTGGCAGTTACCTGTCCCACTCCTGCTTGAACTTCTCTGCGAATGTTGTTGACATAGTCCTTTTGACTAAGATCAAGTGTAGTATAGTCTTAGAAGTATAGCAAAGTGAACCCTCACTTCTTGCACTGCCTTACAATCTCCGACCTAAGAACTAACTACCTAGCAACCAACATAAACAACCAAATTCTATTGTATCTTGGTAATTTAAAAAAAAATACATAAAAGGAGCAACTACTGTAGAGCTATATACCTTCCTCACTGACCTAAACCAAGACTGCTTCACCAACTATGCTGCTACAGACTGGCAATGTTCCATACCTCCTTGGGCAATGCTAGCTGATGTTTGTCTGCCTCTAGCACTAATCATGAAATCTGCAAAGCTGAAGGTGAGACAAGCTATGAGCTACCATTTTCAGTCTGCCAGGAACATAGTAGAAAAAATAAAGTTAATCTTCAAACTCTGCAAATCCGACTTCCTTAAAAAAGCCTGCAGCAAGATAAACCTGGCAGACTTCTTTCTTAGCACCTGCACCACAGCTCAATTAAGTGAACGAAAAAACACCTTCCTGCTGTTTAACACTTCCTACCACACTAGTGGCATGGTCCACACAAGAATTAACTCCAAAATTTAACATCCTTCTTCAAATCACCAACCATTCAACAGGCCATTCTACTGCAAACTAAAGACTGTTAAAATAAGCTGTCATGCCTAGCCCGCATCAGTATAGAGCTGCAAACTGTTAGATTATACCCATTCTTCTTGCCCAAAGGAAATACCATTGATTTGATCCATAAAGACTGTTCAAATGGAAAGATCCTGCTTGACTAGACTGGCTACTGTTACTCTGTGATGATTGAGCTATCCTTCCATCAACACACTGGCCAATGATCTACTGAACATTCTACCTGGTCCTACGGCCCTACATGCAGAGTTTATCAATCTTGAGAATTCCATTACTTCCTTAACTCTGACCTTATTTTTGCTTCAAATAAAAAGTAATTTTGTCTCAAAACCTGTCTACTTGTTCTACAGGCAAGGGGAACAAACCATGTTCTGTGTTCACTTCTAAACCTAAGACTTTTAGGCTGTTACTGAGGGTCTCTGACTTCCCATAAGCTAAAGGCGCACCAGCTTTATTACATATGTAAATAAAGCACTGCATACCTTCCCCTGTCACTTCCTTCCCTGATCAGCAGAGTCATCAAAACAATGAATAGCTCTCTGTTGCGAAGCCAATTTCTACCAAATCCAATCCAATCCAAATCCATTGCAGAGCCATGCTAAACTTCACAAAATAGCAGATACCACTGTACAACCCATCAGCATTACTTTGTCAAAATAAAACTTACCCTGAGACATATATATATAACAAGGGCAATCTGACTCTTGCATGATGGCAGACAAAGTATGGCTTCAATATCCAACTTACCTAACCAGAGATCTTTAAAACTCCTGTTGAGCGTAACTGCACCAAGTATACTGAACATTTGGATATGGTCATTCACTGCCCCCCCCCCCCCGGGTTGTAGCCAGAGATGTACAATTTGTACTCAAATGTAATGTTGCTGCCCCCACTACCCACTTGTCAGTTTAAAAATGTACTCGGCCCTCAAAATGATAACCCCAGATACGTGGAAAGAAGCATGTTATTTTCAACTGTTTCTCAAAACACAAACGACACAAGAACCAAAAAAATAAAAACACCAGCTGGTATGCGACTAGTACAATTAACTGCACAGCTCGAACAGAGAATATGAGTACAAGATGCAATCCACACAAGTAACTCAGAAGGATCATTTATTTAAAATCCACACAACAAAGTTAAAATCCGGTAAAGCACTTTCATCTGTTTTTCAATTCGTTTATCATAAACTAATTGAAAAACAGATGAAAGCACTTAACCGGATTTTAACTTTGCTGTGTGGATTTTAAATAAATCATCCTTCTGAGTTACTCGTGTGGATTGCATCTTGTACTCATATTCTCTGTTCAAGCTGTGCAGTTAATTGTACTAGTCGCATACCAGCTGGTGTTTTTATTTTCAACTGTTACAATTTATTTCCGTAAAAAGCTAGTTTTAGAGGTGTATTTCTTCTGCACAAGAATTCTTTGTGTGCCACCATACTGTGTATATTCATTTACAAAGTTCTAAACATTCTGTACTGTTTGAGTATTGACATTTTCAAGAGATGCTCAGAAATAAATGCACTCATTTCACTGAGTATGGTTAGCTACACCTTTGCCAACCCCTCCCCCACTCACACACTTTAACCAAACTTTCTCTGCTTGGGAACCAAACCCAATGGTGTGATTTGAAAAAGATGAAAAGGAGAAATCTTAGACAGGCCTAACACCCTACTCACCTTCGCCTGCATGTCAAGCAATCTCTGCGCTGCTTCCCACACAGTTCTCACAGATTTCAATTTCTGATCCAGTGATATGGTATGACACACCCTTTTTCCTAATGCTAAAACATTGCAAAAATCCTTGCACTTACTCAAGAGCTGCAGGTATATTCAAAAGCAAATCAAAAAAGCACACAAAGCTAGAACCACAAAAATAAAACAGCTTCGGAATACGGAGAGGAAGTAAATAAGTGCTAAAAAGCAAGCAAAACTCAAAAACACACTTTATTTAGTCAAAAATAAATCAAATAAAAATTAAACAAGCACTTTTGTCTCCAATGTTGGAGACTTTATCAAGAAACAAGGCATGCTTGATTCAAACTGCTTATAAAAAATGTCAGTTAGAAACAATAATACAATGCACCAATCACAACTCCAACCTCACCAATTAATTAATGAGCCATGAGAGAAACAAAGAATAACTATGATTGCAATATAAAAAGCACATAAATAACAAAAAATAACTTGTATTACCTAAAAATGACTCATCTAAGAAATCTCATAACTATCATCATCATCTTTTGGCTGTTGCTGTTAGGGATCGCCACAGCAGATCATCTGTTTCCATTTCTTCCTGTCCTCTGCATCTTGCTCTGTTACACCAACCACCTGCATGCCCTCTCTCACCACATCCATAAACCTTATCTTAGGCCTTCCTCTTTTCCTGTTACCTGGTAGCTTCATCCTTAGCTCCTTTTCCCAATATACTCAGCATCCCTCTACAGCACATGTCCAAACCAATGTAATCTTACCACTCTGGCTTTGTCTCCAAACCTTCCAACCTGGGCTGACCCTCTAATATACTTATTCCTAATCCTGTCCACCCTCGTCACACCCAGTGCAAATCTTAACATCTTTACCTCTGCCACATCCAGCTCTAACTCCTGCCTTTTTGTCAATGCCACTGTCTCCAACCCATATAACATAGCTGGTCTCACTACGCTGTTGTAGACCTTCACTTTCACTCTTACTGGTACTCGTCCGTCACAAATCACTCCTGACACTCTTCTCCACACACTCCATCCTGCTTGTACTCTCTTCTTCACCTCTCTTCCACAATCACCATTGCTCTGAACTATTGATCCCAAGTATTTAAACTCATCAACATTTGCCACCTCTACTCCTTGCATCCTCACCATTCATCTATTCTCCCTCTCATTCACACACATATATTCTGTCTTAGTCCTGCTGACCTTCATTCCTCTTCTATCTAGAGCATATCTCCATCTCTCCAGGGTCTCCTCTACCTGTTCCCTACTCTCACTACATATTACAATGTCATCTGCAAACATCATAGTCCACGAGGACTCCTGTCTCATCTCGTCTGTCAACCTGTCCATCACCATTGCAAATAAGAAAGGGCTCAGAGCTAATCCTTGATGTAATCCCACCTCCACCTTAAACGCATCCATCACTCCCACCGCAGACCTCACCGCTGTCACACTACCCTTGTACATATCCTGTACCACTCTTACATACTTCTCTGACACTGCCGACTTCTTCATACAATACCACAACTCCTCTCTAGGCTCCCTGTCATATGTTTTCTCTAAGTCTACAAAAACAAAATGCAACTCCTTCTGACCTTCTCTGTACGTCTCCATCAACACTCTCAGAGCAAACATCACATTTATGGTGCTCTTTCCCAGCATGAAACCACACTGCTGATCACTAATCATCATGACCCTTCTTAACCTAGCTTCCACTGCTCTTTCCCATAACTTCATGCTGTGACTGATCAGTTTAATCCCTCTGTAGTTACTACAGCTCTGCACATCACCCTTATTCTTAAAAAACGGTACCAAAACAATTTTTCTCCATTCCTCAGGCATCCTCTCACTTTCCAAAATTTCATTAAACAATCTGGTTAAAAACTCCACTGCCATTTCACCTAAACACCTCCATGCTTCCACAGGTATGACATCTGGACCAACAGCCTTTCCATTCTTCATCCTCTTCATAGCTATCCTTACTTCCTCCTTGCTAATCCATTGCACTTCATGATTCACTATCCCCACATCATCCAACCTTCTCTCTCTCTTATTCTCTTCATTCATCAACCCCTCAAAGTACTCTTTCCATCTGCTCAACACACTCTCCTCACTTGTAAGTACGTGTCCCTCATTATACTTTATCACCTTTATCTGCTGCACATCTTTCCTAGCTCGACCCCTCTGTCTAGCCAATTGGTACAGGTCCTTTTCTCCCTCCTTAGTGTCTAACCTTTCATACAACTCTTCATATGCCTTATCCTTAGCCTTCACCACCTCTCTCTTTGCCATGCACCTCATCTCCTTATGCTCCTGTCTACTTTCTTCTTCTCTCTGACAATCCCACTTCTTCTTTGCCAACCTCTTTCTCTGTGTTCTCTCCTGTACTTCTTCATTCCACCACCATGTCTCCTTGTCATCCTTCCTCTGTCCAGATGTCATACCTAGCACCTTTCTAGCCATCTCCCTTAGTAGCTCTACTGTAGTTACCCAGCTATATGGTAACTTTTCACTGCCACCCAGTGCCTGTCTTAACTCTTCCCTGAACTCTTCCTCACAATTACCCCTTTTCAATTTCCACCATTTGATCCTTGGTGCTGCCCTCACACTCCTCCTCCTCCTCTTCTTGATCACCAGCATCATCTTACAAACCACCATCCTATGCTGTCTAACTACACTTTCCCCGGTCACCGCTTTACAGTCTCCAATCTCTTTCAAACTGGCCCTCCTACATAAGATATAATCCACCTGTGTGCATCTTCCTCCACTCTTGTATGTCACCCTATGCTCCTCCCTCTTTTTAAAATACATATTCACCACAGCCATATCCATCCTTTTCACAAAATCCACTACCATCTGACCTTCTGCATTCCTTTGTTTAACACCATAACCATCACTTCCTCATCCCCTCTGTTCCCTTTACCAACATGCCCATTGTAATCTGCTCCAATCACCACTTTCTCACCCTTGGGTACAGTCATCATGACTTCATCCAACTCATTCCAAAAATTTTTCTTTCTCGTCCATCACACACCCAACTTGTGGAGCATATGCACTAACAACATTCATCATTACATCATCAATTTCCAGCTTCATAAACATCACACTATCCGACCCTCTTTTTACCTCCAAAACACTCTTATCATACTGTTCCTTCAGGATAACTCCTACGCCATTTCTCCTCCCATCCACACCACGATAAAACAATTTGAACCCACCTCTACCATCTGGTCTCTTGCACACACAATATACCAACCTTCCTTCTGTCCATCATATCAGCTAGCTCTCTCACTATACCAGTCATACTGCCAACATTCAAAGTTCCGACCCTCACTACCACAGTCCTAGCCTTTCTCCTCTCTTCCTGCCTTCAGCCATGCCTTCCACCTCCTCTCCTCCTCCGGCCAACAGTAGCCCAATTTCCATCAGCACCCTGTTGGCTAACAGTACTGGTGGTGGTCGTTGTTAAGCCGGGCCTCGACCGATCTGGTATGTAAATCCTTTCTGGTGTCCGCATGAATAATTTGGCCAAGTTTTATGCTGGATACCCTTCCTGACACAACCCTCCTCATTTATCTGGGCTTGGGACTGGCACAAAGAAATGCACTGGCTTGTGCATCCTCAGTGGCTGGGGTAAATCTCATAACTATAAAATGCCTAAATCATAATAATTAAGTAAGGTATAAGGTTAAAAATGAATAATAATTATAATAATAATAATAATAATAATAATAATAGTAATAATGTGAAGGGTCAAATACAAAAAAGTATCATAGAGTGTTTCTATAGTAGTTTACAAGTAATAAAAATATTACTTGACATGCATAAATATAAGATTGCATGTACAAAATATAAAAATGCATAATTTCATAAAACAACTATATATAAATTAATGTATAAATATATCTAATACATAATATATGTATATAAATATACAAAAATATAAAAATATATCAAATAACACATTTATTAAAACATTATGTTAAAACTTCACTAAAAATTATGCAATAAATAATTATTTAAAATAGATGTAACAATTATAAATGTTTATAAAAATATATATTTTTTCATATGCAATAATCCATGTACATATATAATTTATCTATTCAATGCTTTTATTCTTAAGAAACAAGTAATTGAAATGGATTCATTCAAACCCAGCCATTGTGTTGCATTCATCCTCAATTGCCAAAGGGTTTCATTTCTTTAAAGATACAAGGGCCATGGTCCTCCCCTTGGATTAAATTCCATAGGGTCTATAACAGTAAATGTAAAACTATGGCCAGGCCATTACTTACAATGTTTAGCCAATGCATTAGTGTCCTTTTTAATCTTATATCTCTCAAATTTTCGTAAATATGTTTTTTCAATTTTCTTTCCGTTTTACCTATATAAAAACAGGTACAAGAACAACAGAAAGCACAACAAACAACCATTTCAGTATTACAATTACATTTCTTCTTTAACTATACATTTATGCCATTAATATTAAACTTCTCCCCCTCCATTATATAATGGCAATAATTACAAGCCCCACACTTTTTCATGTTGCCAGCAGCTTGAATTTGGTTATTGTTTTCAAAAAAATTTTTCAAAGTTTTGCCTTTCCTATAAACTACAATAGGCTTTTCACCTATACACTGTCTGATCTCATTACATGATGACAACATAACCCAATTCTTATTTAAAAGGAATTTAATTTAAGGAACGTCGCTCAAAAAATCATATTCATTTAGAAAGGAATCAAAACAGGTAACCATTCGAGCAGCATGCACAAATTGCCCTTTAACTATCGATCTTTTTTGTTTAAACGGGTTTGCACTACTAACGTGCAGATAGCTGTTCGAATAAGTTTCCTTACAATGGATTTCTGACACAAATTTTCCCAAAGTATGATCCTTTATTAATTTAACATCCAAATACGAGATTTCGTTCAAATCAATGGTGTGTGTAAAGGTTAAAAAAGTTGTTGAATTATTAATAAAATTCATAAAATCATCAATTAGTTCACTTGGTCCATTCCAAAAGATAAAAATATCATCCAAAAATCTAATGTACATTTTACAATACATATACAATTGTGACTTAAAAACAAAATTCTTCTCCCATTGTAGCATAACCATGTTAGCATACAGGCCACCGCAAGGGGATCCCTTTGCGACACCTACTACCTGAATAAAAAAATCATTATTAAAATATATACAATTATTTCACAAAACAAGATCAATTAATTGTTCATAAACATTGAATTTAGGCTGGGATAGTCCTTTCTCAAGTAAGCAATCACCTGCCCATTTCACCCCAATGCTATGTGGTATTGAGGTGTAGAGATCCTTCACGTCAATGGTAATAAAAAAGCTATTCTCATTAAATTCTAGGTTATTAATTCTTTGCAAAAAATCATAAGAATCTTTACATATGTTTCTTTCTTCAGCAATAAAACCTTTCAAGGTGATATCTAGAAATTTGGCTATAAGGTATGTAATTGAACCACGTCCATTAACTATAGGAAGCAAAGGTGGATCATTCATATTTTTGTGTATTTTGGGTAAATACCCGGAGTTATAGGGTGATGTACAGATAGAAAATTTAACTCATCCAAAGACAAGGACCCCTCAATGAATAAACCATTCAATTTAAATTTAAGTGAAGGTGAACTAGATGGTTTACATACATTTAAATCTAATAGGGATGTAAGAGTTTTAAAACCTGATAAAGGTGGTGGCATTGTTATTATGGACGTATGTGACTATAATGAAAGGATGAATAAGATACTATCGGGTGATGCATACAGGAAGATTACACTAAATGAACTCAATGGTACATATAAAAAAAATCAGAAATGAATTGAATGATTTATTCATTGAGGGGTACTTGTCTTTGGATGAGTTTAATTTTCTATCTGTACATCACCCTATAACTCTGTGTATTTTTGGCTTAACCAAAATACAAAAAAGTATGAATGATCCACCTTTGCGTCCTATAATTAATGGATGTGGTTCAATTACATACCCTATAGCCAAATTTCTAGATATCACCTTGAAAGGTTTTATTGCTGAAGAAAGAAACATATATAAAGACTCTTGGGATTTTTTACAAAGAATTAATAGCCTACAATTTAATGAGAATGGCTTTTTTATTACCATTGACGTGAAGGATCTCTACACCTTGATACCACATAGCATTGCGGTGGAGTGGGTATGTGATTACTTACTTGAGAAAGGAGTGTCCCAACCTAAAATCAATGTTTATGAACAATTAATTTATCTTGTTTTGTGAAATAAATGTATATATTTTAATAATGAATTTTTTTATTTAGGTAGTAGGTGTTGCAATGGGATCCCCTTGTGGTGGCCTGTATGCTAACATGGTTATGTTACAATGGGAGAAGAATATTGTTTTCAAGCAAAATTTTATATGTATTGTAAAATGTACATTAGATTTTTGGACAATATTTGTATCTTTTGGAATACACCAGGTGAACTAATTGATGATTTTATGAATTTTATTAATAATTCAACAACATTTTTAACCTTTACACACACCATTGATTTGAATGAACTCTCTTATTTGGATGTTAAATTAACAAAGGATTGTACTTTGGGAAAATTTGTGTCAGAAATCCATCGTAAGGAAACTTATTCGAACAGCTATCTGCACTTTAGTAGCACACACCCTTATAAACAAAAAAGATCAATAGTTAAAGGGCAATTTGTGCATGCTGCTCAAATGGTTTCCTGTTCTGATTCCTTTCTAAATTAATGTGATTTTTTTTGAGGGACATGTTCCTTAAGAGAGACTATCCATCAGATTTGGTTACTAGTTTAATGGTTGAAGTGGTTAATAAAAGGGAGAGAGGTTTTTTTCAAGCTATTCTGCAATCCAATGGCAACCAGTCTTGTAATGATGTATGTATTGTTGGTTCGAATTTTAATACTACACCTGTTACTTCTGATTGTATGTTAGGTAATGATGCTACCACTGCTTTAAACTGGTCTGTGTCCACTAATCTTAATTTTCATCTGGCTTTTAATAGTAGTTTTAATTTAGCAAGTAATAACATTTTTAAAATTTTAAATAATAATTGGATTATTTTGTCATCATGTAATGAGATTAGACAGTGTATAGGCGAAAAGCCCATTGTAGTTTATAGGAAAGGCCAAACTTTGAAAAATCTTTTTGAAAACAATAACCAAATTCAAACTGCTGGCAACATGAAAACGTGTGGGGCTTGTAATTATTGCCATTATATAATGGAGTAGAGAAGTTGAATATTAATGGCATAAAAGTATTGTTAAAGAAGAAATGTAATTATAATACTGAAATGGTTGTTTATTGTGCTGTCTGTTGTTCTTGTACCTGTTTTTATATAGGTAAAATGGAAAGAAAACTGAAAAACTGTATTTACGCACATTTGAGAGATATAAGGTTAAAAAAGGACACTAATGCATTGGCTAAACATTATAAGGAATGGTCTGGTCATAGTTTTAAATTTACTGTTGTAGACCCTATGGAATTTAATCCAAGGGGGGACCATGGCCCTTGTATCTTGACAGAAATTAAGCCCTTTGGCAATTGAGGACGAATGCAACACAATGGCCGGGTTTGAATGAATCCATTTCAATTACTTGTTTCTTAAGAATAAAAGCATTGAATAGATAAATTATATACGTACATGGATTATTGAATATGAAAAAATATATTTTTTATAAACATTTATAATTGTTACATCTATTTTAAATAATTATTTATTGCATAATTTGTTAGTGGTGTTTTAACATAATGTTTTAATAAATATGTTATTTTATATATTTTTATATTTTTGTTTTTGCATATTTATATACATATATTATGTATTATATATATTTATACATTAATTTATATATAGCTGTTTTATGAAATGACACATTTTTAGATTTTGTACATGCAATCTTACATTTATGCATGTCGAGTAATATTTGCATTACTTGTATACTACTGTAGAAACCTTCTATGATACTTTTTTTGTATTTGACCCTGCACATTAATACTATTATTATTATTAATATTATTATTATTAATATTCATTTTTAACTTCATATCTTACTTTATTATTATGATTTAGGCATTTTATAGTTGTGAGATTTCTTAGATGATTCATTTTTATTTATGTGCTTTTTATATTGCAATCATATTTATTCTTTGTTTCTCTCATGGCTCATTAGTTAATTGATGAGGTTGGAGTTGTGATTGGTGCATTGTATTATTGTTTCTAACTGGCCTGCTTTATAAGGAGTTTTAATCAAGCATGCCTTGTTTCTTGATAAAGTCTCCAACATTGGAGACGAAAGTGTTTGTTTAATTTTTATTTGATTTATTTTGGACTAAATAAAGTGTGTTTTTGAGTTTTGCTAGCTTTTTAGCATATATTTACTTCTTCTCCATATTCTGAAGCTGTTTTATATTCAAATGCAATTGCAAGCCCTTCTTTCTAATGGGAGCATGGGATAGCTTGTCTCACTGCCACTCCCTGAAAGGACATTAATCCCCAGTACCCCTCAAAAAGTATCTCTGTCTCTCTCTCTCTCTCAAATACTACATTCTCCAGATGTGGCCTTCCTACTATTGTTGTGAATTGTGGATAAGGCTTGGGCACTTGCCCTTCCCTATGGCAAAATGAGCTAATCTACAGGAAGCCAAAGTATATCTTCCTATATTAAAATCTCAACACATACCATCCTTTTCTCCATTCTTTCCTGTTGAGGGTTTGGTTTGGCCTCCAACCCTATCCTATATGGTGCTTAGCCAAGTATTTGCATGTCTGGTCTCTCATCGCAATGAACTATTCTCTGATTTTTTGTCACTTCATACCCACTATGCTTCTCTTACAATTAAAAAATATACAATCAAAACAGATCTTGTGAGGTATCTTTCTCTAAGATACCTGCCACCATTTACATGAAATTTAACACCCAATTATCCCAAGCTCTGGCAATGTGCCTGCCTGGCATTCTCTTCCTCAAAGCTTCTAGTGCTACTGCTAAGTCCTTTGTGCACCAGGGATTTCACCTCAGCCATCCTCTGTGTCTGTATACATCTATCAAGTCAAACACATCCACAAGTTCCCTCTCCAGATCTTTTCCTACACACACAGGGAAATGTGAATTGTTACAAAAATACCCATTTCCCATCCGAAATACTTGTGTTCTTTGCCAATTTGCATATAATCCCTTATGGTCCATTCCTGCCATCTCTGTGGGACTAAACAGATCCACAACTGCTGGAACATGCTGCAGGCCTCCAATAGTAAGTAGACTGCTCTGTCCCTCTGCTAGTTCTTCTGTGACTGAATCAAGCTGGATGCTCTGCCACTGTCCTGCCTTTATGACAATCACTGGAGACTAAAGGTGTTTTTCATGTATGACTCCTGCAAAATTTCTGACAAATACTCATCAACTAATACCTCTAGGCTTGCCACCCCGTCTGCTTCAAGAAAGAAAGAGCTACCTGCCAATGGCTGGAGCTCTGACATTAGTGTTGCATTGCCCTTTGCTCTTTCCACTGCATTCTTCTTCTCTCCTTTTTTGGTGTTACTTCACTGAGCTGGACATCCATGGATTTACATTTTTTAAGGTTCTCCCATTGGGGTTCTGTGGTGGCTTCACTAATTGGATGGGACTGTTGAGTCATCTACCTGAATAAGGCTTCACCACAATCTTTATCCAGCATTCCTTCAACTCCTGGACTCCTGACATGTTGCAAGAAAAGAAAAGAAAAGGGTTCAGTGAATGTTGTTAAATAAAAACACAAAAAACCTATCAACCCACCCCTCGTTCTAGCCCCATTTTTTATACATTCACATATGTATATATATATATATATATATATATATATATATATATATATATATATATATGGATATAGATATATATATATATATATATATATATATATATATATATATACATATACATATATATATATATATATATATATATATATATATATATATATATATATATAGATAGATATGTAAAACATCTACAAGCATGGGGCTGGGAGATGAACATTTTAACAGCTGCCTGTGTCTATTAGAGACAAACCAGTGCAAATTTCCTGTTCACCATCCATTGTCCAACTTACACTTGAACTGGGTTAGGGAGAAGCTCTGTTTCACATGGATGTGGAGTCTGTTCCAGAGAAGGGGTAGTCTCTGGGATATGTACCTGTCTCTCCAGCAAGTCCAATTTATATCACAGGCAAGGTTTACGTTTTTAGAATAGGTAAATCTGGTGCTGTTTGTTTTGTGGATATGCAGAAGGTCCATCAGGGGTGGGGTCCAACAATATCTTGTATTCCAGGCATAGATCTCCCCTCAACAGCCTGTAGGAGGCAGAATACAGGGATAGGGCCTTGAGGCAGTCTGCTTAGGTCATATTGCTTATAGTCATATTTTTTTAGTGTGGAACTTCTGTGGACATTCCAGATTGTTCCATGTGCCTGGTTAGGTACATACCAAAGGGGGCATTGTACTCAATAATAGGTCTGATGAATGCTAACTACAATGAAACAATGACTTCCTTAGACCTAGATGCCATACCTTTGTTTATATGTTGCTAAACATAGAATGATTTCCTCACCACTGTAGACATGTGATGGACAAAGGCTAGATTACTGTGTATGTGTGTTTCCAAGTCCCTGATTACTAGGTCGAGTCTTAGGGTGTGTTTTCAATATGACAGTTATCAGGGGTGGTTGACTTCCTGAAGGATACTATTAAACATTTCTTGGAAATTAGTTTTAGTTCAATGCTCTGACATGTTATTTGTCTGTGTCAGCCCTTCTTGGAAAAATTAGTGTAGATTGGAAATTCTATTACTGCTCCTAATTTGCAATCATCTGCAAATTTGGTCAGCCATAGTCCCTTGACATTGACCTTGACTTCAGGGAATTAAATATCAAAAAGGAGCAGTCCCAGGGATGATCCCAGAGTGACTTCACTTGTAACTAGCCTCTCTGTGGAGGTGGACTGTCCAATTCTAACTTCCTGGGTCAGATAGTCAGCTGGCTACCCACTGGGTGATATAAGGGTTTATACCTAATCTTTTGAGGTTGTCAACAATGCCCAAGTGGGGTATTTTGTCATATGCCTTGGCCAGATCAAGGTAGGCAGTGTGAACCATTTTGCCCTGATCCATTGCTTTGGTGACCTTTTCAAAGAAGACCACCAGGTTGAATAGGCATGACCTGCCCTTGACAAAACCAAATTGGGTTGAGTCTGGTGTCTGGAGGTTTCCTATGTCATTATTGATCATTTCCATGATAATTCTTTCCATGGTTTTCCATGTGAAACCAGTGAGACATTTGGGTCTGTAGTTTCCAGGGTCTGTAGATGACCCTATTTTGTGAAGAGGGATCACTGTTGTTGTTCTCCATTCATTAGGTATGAAGCCTGTTTCGATGCTATGGTTAAATAGTGATTCCAGAGGGCCTAATATGTCATTTTTCATAATATTTATAAGGCTACCTGGGTGTTTGGGCCTTTCAATACAGTGTTCTTGGCCATAAAGAAAGCACTGAAGAGCTGTTCCCTGGTCATTGTAGGGGAGTTTTATTTGATGGTAATTCCTGAGTGGAGGTTGAGGGGTAGAGAAGGGTAATGTTAGAGCTGAATTTATCTGCCAGTAGGTTTGCTATATCTTCTGGCTCAATATAGGTGGATCTGTTAACAATGATTTCTACACATAATTGTGCATTGCCTTTGAGGTTGCTGCTTATCTAAATAATGCACTGTGGTTATCCTTGGCCTGAGAGGCCACATTTACCTCAAATGTGTCTTTGGTAGACTTTATTTTTCCTCTGAATTGTTTGTTTAGTTTGATGAGAGAGCTTCTATCTTTCTGGGTACTACACTTCATAATTATTGCCATGATTTTCTTCCTACTATTGATAATGTGATTTTACCAGGGTGACTTGTGTTTTGAGTTAGTTTTTTACTTATTCCTGGTGGGTACAGCTGCCTCTATATGGTTATTAACATGCTTGCATATGGTTTCTGTGAACAGTTCCACATAGGCAGCAGTAGTCTTAGGGTTTATGGGGGTTTGAAATGTTGCCAGGCTATCACTTAATAGTAGGAAGTTAGCCTTAGAGTAGTTTGAGAATATTCCAGAGTTAGCTGGGGTTCCAGATTTTATTTTAACTTCAAAGGTCAAGGAGATGGTATTACACAAGAGGGTGTGCAGCACTCTCTCATATTAGTGAGGATCAGATCCAGTATGTTTGCTTCCCTGATTGACATATTGACAATATGCACATTTGCTATCATATATATAATTCTCAGTTAATAGTGGGGTAATTAAAGTTGCCCATTAATATGGTATTGGGTGGGATGGCGAGTTTTACAGTAAGCTTAAATATAGGTTATGGGCTTCCTGGGTTATAGTGAGGAGCCTTTAGCTTGCAAGGAAGTGGTATGGGATTTTGCCTATGGTAATTTGAGCACAGAAAAGCTCAAGTACATCATTCTGTTTGACCAGCCTTGGGGTATATCTTTTTTTTATGTAAATCAAGACACCTCTACCTTTAGTCCTTGTTTGTGTAATACCTTGTCTAAATGTGTAGAAGGCATTATAGCCTTGTACTGCCAGTGCAGTCTATGTGACTTTAAACCATGTCTCAGTGAATGTGCAGACATCAGCATTCAATAGGGAGAGGAGAGCTTATTGGGAGTGGAGTTCTTGTTTAGACTCCTAGCAATGAGCAGTAACATCTTTTGATTTCTTTGGTTTTGATTTGCTATGTTGGAAGTACTTCCAGTTTGGCATTGAGTAAAAAGCCACTATTGCAGAGTGTGAAGACTGGGTGAAGATAGGTGAAGGCTGCCAGTCTAGCTAGATAGAATTTTGGAGATAATTCTGTCATCTGTAAATATTAATGTAAACCACAGGCTTGTGTCTTAAATGGTAAAAATAGTGTTACATGTGGAACAGAAAAAAAATGTAACAACAGTGCACTCTGCTGCCAAGTAAAGCATGTTGTGACCCTTTGATGTAAACATGGCTCCGGCCAGTCTAGATGAAAGAATTCATGCTATTGTTTTAAGGCCAGAGTTAATGGCCATAATTTGCATGCATAAATGTCATTAATGACTTTGATTCATGACCTGGTGTGAGATTACTAAAGAATGTAGCCTGTTAGCCTGGGAACCCCAGGAAAGTGTGAAGAATGATGTAATGTGAACCAGGAATGTGATTTGAAAAACAGAGAGAATCAGAGAGCATTAAGCATTTTTGTCTTGACCATCCAACTCATCAGCACTCTGCCTGTGTTCTATATGTAAGTTTATCTTAGACTTGTGTTTTCTCTTAGTAATAGCTAGAAACTAGAAAGATTAGACTAAGTGTTTTCTCTGATGTCAGAACTGTGCTACTGAATTATTTTAAGTATTTCTCTGTGATTTCTGAACTTTTGACTAGCACTGTGTAGTAAAAAGTATTGTCTTGTCTTTTGACTATTTGTTATTAAATATTTTAAACCCTTTCAACTGTGGCTGTTTTTGCAGAGATAATTTAAGCTCTTTAGAGTACTTGCATGCATTTGGTAAAATTGTACAAAGCCACTCCAATAGCTTTAGTCCTGGGCTATACTACCAATTGGATAATAATATTGCACAGTAATAACTGGACACCCTTTTAAGAGCCTTTGAGTAACTGATAAATATTAGTGGGTGGTGGCAGCTGGTACTACCCTATAGTCTGGGAAAAGGGGGCACAGCTGGAGAACCTGTGCCAGCCTTCCCCAGGAGTGTTTGTGTGGTTATATAAACTCTTCTCAAAGTGTGTGTGTGTGTGTGTGTGTGTGTGTGTGTGTGTGTGTGTGTGTGTGTGTGTGTGTGTGTGTGTGTGTGCGTGTCAGCTACTTGGGCAGGAACATGAAGCATTGGTTGGACAGAGAGGGTGGTGGAGGTTTTAGCTTGTCCACTAGGCTGATATCTGAACCCTATAGCTGTGCCAGTGGGGAGTCTTATTGGGGACCTGGAGAGCAAGGGAGTGACCAGCTCCGGACTGACTGTGATCTCTGTGTGCTCTTAAGGGAAATTGCACTTTACTGTGTGTATTTGCTATCCTTTCCTCCTATATGAGACGCCACTCACTGGTGTTAGTGATAAGGATTGAGACTCCTTGATTGCTGGGCCAGGGCAGGGGTGTCACACAGAGGATGATATTTTAGCTAATATTCAAAAGCCTAGAGGGAAAAGGGGAAGACCAGCCCTGGCAAACAGAATGGTCTGTTGAAAAGGGGAAGACCAGCCCTGGCAAACAGAATGGTCTGTTGACCATTTCCTTTTATACTGACAAATATTGAACCCCCTTAGAATGACACCAGAAACTAAGCCAATTATTAAAGTCAGTTATCTTCTGTTTGTATTGTGGTATCATCCTTGGAGAGATAAAATGTTGCTCAATGCTAGGCTCATCATAGCCTGGAACACACATTCTGAGAGCTCTGCAATGCCTCTCTTCATAGAGTCTAGGGAGATGCATCTTATGTCATTTGCACCCATATGGTCTATGGCTGAGTCAAGAATCAATGCTCTCTGCTCTTTCTGTCACTAGGAGCAAAATGTAAGCAAAATTTCCAAGATGGCATCTATGAAGCAGTTATCAGGCCTTCTGGTGATCTGCAGTCTCCAGGAAATAATGTACCTGTGCTCCTTCTCTCACCAGGAACAAAACAGAAACATTAGTTCCAAGATGATTACAGAGAGGCATAATGTGGGTTCTTTAGTAATTCATGGTCTTGGACTAGAAGTTGTAGACTTTAAAGGTAAGATGGAAAGATGGGTTAATATCCTAAGAGCTACTGTGAGCATTAAGCAGTTAGATATGAAAGAGGGGGTAACGCAAGCTTTAGGAATATAAGGGGATAGCTACTAATTTTAAAAGAGCAAGATAGACTGGGAAGGGGTGGGCACTTAGTATTCTGGCTGTATGAAATGCAGTGGAATGGCCAATCAAATGAAATATCTGAAGGGGAGTGACTTTACAAAATAATAATTTGGTGCTTACTGACAAAGCCAGTGAAATAGGACAGGGATGGAAATATGAGGTCAAATTAACATAAGTGGTGGGCTACTACAGAGGCTGTTGAGTTTAAAAACACAACATCACAAAAGTGGTAGGGTGGGGAAAATTTCATTTCTGTGTGACTTGCAAGTGATACAGTTCTGGTCTGTTTCCTAGTCTAAATATATAATTGAAAGCAAAATACAATTAAACCACAGTGTAAACAAAATATACCACAATATACAAAATAGAGAAAGGCAATTAATCTATATGAATTACAAGAAAGCAAAAACTAACTAATGTCTCCTTCACAGCAGTCCATGGCAGTCTTGGAGAGTTTTTCTAGTAATTGTCTTTCAAAGTGCTTATTTTAATGGTTTATATACAACCCCATCAACTTTGTAATCCATAACCCCACTAAAACCTGTCTTATCCTTATTCTCTTGACATAGTATTCTGGCTAAAGCCAGTACTGATGGGGGGTCACCCCAAATGGAAGTCAGCATTAAATATCGCTCAGCTAAATCTTACATTGCTAAAATATCAGTAGACACATTTGCTTACATTTTTCAAGGTTATTAAGTCTGCAGCTTACATGCCTGCTATTTTTTATTATTTTCAGTCTACAATGAGTTGGCTGAACAACTAAAGTACCAGATTATAACATAAACATCATCAATACATACAGAGAAAATATCATCATAGCACTACTGCAACTTTGCTGGTGAGCTTTAGTAGCACTAAGGCAATAGCAAGAAATTTACAATCATGCTAAAGTCACGTTGAGCAAAAGTGGATTAGCACCTCATAGGCATATCTCTGAACTAAACACTTAATACAGTTTCAACAGCTACATTAAAACATTTCGCCAGTGTAGATATGTTCAGACAGGCATACGCACAAGCATATGCATGCACAAACACACGCACATAAATGCACAGGGCTAGACTTATGAATCATCCCTCCTAGCAATGGCTGTATGCATGCATGGTGGGTTTGCATTCATAGGCATTTTCTTTGTACAAAAAAGGTAACAGAAAATGTGTTTCTCTTATAGAAAAGTAAATGAGCTTTAGCGGTGCACCATCTCATCATGTTCCTAGGCAATGTCACCTATACTGTTATATGCATGAGAGACATTCCCTTGTTATGTCATAGTAGTATACCAGAAATGGAGACAGCATCGTGGACTCAGTCATGTGTCCTACAGCCAACATATAGATGGTACTGTAGAGTTTGTTACTTCTGGTACAGCTGAAGTAATGTGCCAGTACAGAGTTAGATGCACTTGTAGAGCACCAGGTGTCACACATCAGGATGGGTACACTTTGGACAATACGATGGATAGATAATGAGATTCAGTAATCTCAACTGCATCATAATCTTAATATCTGTCCATGTCATATCCTGCCATGTATAGTGCAATAATTCCAGGATAGTGTCTGGTGGTAGGTAGGAATAATCTACCTCTGGGTGTCATACAGAAGTTAAAATAAATGTAACATTGCAGGATTATGGATACCCTCCAAATATCACCTTGGACCTTTTTTGGAATCTGAGATTTACAAAATGCTTGATGAAAATTGCAGTCAAAAAGTTTATATATTGGTGGCCAAGGATGAACACAGGATAGCAGCAGATTTCTTCAGCTCCACCAATTTCATTACACTGATAGGAATTAATTACTTAAAAAATTAATTTTTGAAGTAATTTTCTTTCTAAATATATTTGTTTTATATAGTTCTTGAACTATATCTAAAAAAGAAAGGAAATTTTAACAATATTCCTGTCAGAAATCACATTGGAAATGTTCCTGCCAGTTTATCAGTCTGAAATGAGTTCCAGTAAGACAAATTCTCAAGACTCCAGCATCAAGAAAGAACTTCAGTCTCTGATAACTATAATCCAGCAACTTACTGCTAAGGTGGATAAAATGGATACTAAAATTGATACCTTCATAGAAAAAACTACAAAACAAATAGACTTGTTACATATAGACCTGCAACAACAGAAGATCCAGATGACAGGCATAGAAGAAGCTGTGAATGACATGGAAAATAGAATCCAAGAAGAGGAAATCAACATTGAGTTTCTGCTGAAATAAAATACACATTTACAAACAAAGCTGAATGACTTGGAAAATAGATCTAGGTGCAATAACATTAGGATTTTTGGACTGCCAGAAAATATTGAAGGTAACAATATTACTTCTTTTTTAACAACATGGCTCCCTAAAACTTTAGACTTACCAGAAGCATTCTCTTTTGGTATTGAAAGAGCACATAGATCTATAGCTAATACTAACTCTAACAAAAACTATCCTAGATCAGTTATAGTTAGATTTCTATCATCTTTTGATAAAGAGATGGTTCTTAAATCTGCTTGGGCTAAAGCTCCTGTTAAGTTTAATGAGACAACTGTGCGTTTTGACAATGACTATTCTCCCTTGGTAATAGCTAAAAGAAAAGTTTTCTGCCACTAATAAGGGAGCTTAAAAAAGCACAGTTTAAAACATACCTTCTGTTTCCTGCCAAGCTAAAAATCTTCCTTCCTGATGGTCCTAAAATTTTGATGACTTAGACTCTGCTTTACTGTTTATCAAAAAATAAGATTTTGGATAAAATAGAGGAAATGGAATGGGCTAGTCCTTCATTAAAGAGACTGGCAACTGAAACTTCGTGGAAGACTTCTGAGAAGAAGAAGAGACTAAAGAACAAATGATTTGTTCTATGTTTTTCTTTTTCTCATCATTTTACTTCATTATTAATCTTTTTAAATATAGTTCCTGCATTTCCAGAAAGCCACAAATGTTCTGAAAAAGATTTAATCAAAGTTATTCTCTGTGTGCAAAGAAATGTTTTGTTTCATAACCAGTCAAAATATCTGCGGAACTAATAACAAGCTATTATTCAATTTGTTTCTTTTTCTGAAAAAGAGAAGTAAGGTCAGTAATTTGATACATTTTTTTTCTTTTTTTCTCCTTTTCTTCTTTTCTTTGTTTAAACAATGACATTCTATTTAGATTATGTAGTGGGTAAAGGGTGGGGAAGAGCAGGGAGAGAAGAGTAATGAAAATATGATAAATAGAATAATAACATATTTATTCCTTGTAAAAAGTTTATATGTTCTTCAAATGCTATTCCTAATTATACTTTCTTGATTATACTGCTTATGCTTGTTTGTAAATAATATGTCATGCTTTAACTAATAATAATTAGAACTAAATAATAGTAAATAATATGTTTTATTTTTAACTCTATTAATATAAACAGTAAGTAATATTCCATTGTATATACTTCTTATAGCTTTCTCTTACATTTTTTTTATTTCTGCCTTACACTCTTATTTTCTACTCTCCTTTTCTTTTCTTTATTCTTTCTGTTTATTTTTTTTCTCATATTAATATATAGAAATGCTTTTGATCATATAGACACAGTAAATAATACGATTTGCATAAAAATTGAGTTGGGACAATAATATTGAGTTTTATTACCTATTAATAACTTTGGGCTTAATTTCACTTACATAGAGGCTGTAATAACCTGTAAAATACATCGCAAAGGTTTTGTCATGTTTAGATGCATTTACACTGCTAAATGAATGTTTGTCACTAGTTTTTAACAAGTTTTCCGCCAAAATGTTAAGGGAAACAATCTGGGATGTTGGCTACTTCATGAACAGTGTCCTCATGCTGTTTCAAAAGCTTCAACTCTCAGAATTCTCACAGAGAAGCTGAAAGCAGTCAATCTGACCTTTGACCCAGATATCACACTGACACATCACAGATTCAGGAAGAACACTCTACCAGGAAGTAGAACTGATGCAAATGTGACTATGTGAAGGAAAATGAACTCTTTGACATTTAAATGTGAGTTATTTTATATAATTACTTAAATATCTATGTTATAATTCATAAAATATGTCAGTTATAATGATTTTAAATGATGCAGTTTCTTGTAGTAAGTAAATGTCTTATTTTAGAAGGCATAGAAAATGAAACATTTATTCAAGTGTTTTTGAAAATCTACTTGACTGCAGCATACTAATCTGTGTTCAAAACTTATGTTCCAAACATATACATTACTATAACTCATTTAATTCATCTGATTGACAAGCATAAATAACTTTATAACTCTATTCTGGAAGAAATTGTCTTGTGATATATTTTAAAGCAGTAGTATAGACATACAAAATACAGATTTTTTTACAATAATGCAAGTGTTTCTGAGAAGTTGCATAACTATGCAGTATGATTTATAACAACTTCTATAAATATAATATTTTATTCTATTGACAATTATGAGTATGAGTAAAATGCTCATATACAAGCAATTCAAGGTTTTTTTCTGGAAGCTGTTGACTGCATTTACATGACAGAAAATAGATGCATCTTAATATATGTAATGTCTGAACCATATTAGCCAAAGTTTTTGATTTAAATGAATGTTAGAACTTATTTTTACATACTTTGAATAAATTAATATGTAAATATGCCTTCCTTTTCTTTTCTCTCTTTCTTTCCCTCTCTCCCTCTTTCACGTCTTTTATTTCCCTCTCTCCTCTCGGCTCCTAATATCAAGTTTATTTGAGCTATTTGAATACAAGTGTATTATATTACATAGATGTATATAGTAATATGAATAGTTTTTAAAAAAGTTTATTTTAGTTTATATGATGCTGTTTTATCAAATGTGTAGTCTTGTCTTGCTAGATAATTGAATTGAAAGCTGTTAATTTAAGTTAAATATAACCAGTATTAAATTGATAAGGTGGTAGCTGAGGTACTGCTGCTTAGGGTAGGGGTTAACTTGAGTGGTAAATACTACTCTAAGTTGGAGTTTTTAACTCCAGGCTGGATGCAAGGTTTAATCCTTACATTATTTTCACTTGTTCATTGTTATATGTATATAGTTTTGACATCCACAATATATTTTGTACACTCATTGTCACTACAAACAAAATTGAATCCTATACAAAATCCCATAAGAGATTCAATAAATACAGCTATATGTAAAGGTACACCTAAAGGAGGAGATGTAACATTACTTATGTTGTTATTTGTTATTTTGATCATAAGATTCTTAAGTTTTAAAAATGCCAAATGACATCTTTAAAAGGAATTTCTTTAAACATTAATGGATTGAATAATCCGTGTAAAAGGGCAAGCCTAATAAGATACATTAATTTACATAAGGCCAACTTAGTCTTCCTGCAAGAAACCCATCTCTTGAAAAAGATATTGATAAACTAGCCACAAACAAATATACAGTATTGGTTAGTTCAGAGCACACTCAGAAAAAGAGGAGTGGCTATTTTATGGAATAAAAGTATGCCCATTCCTAAAACCATTAAGTCTTATCAGGATGACAAAGGAATGTTTTGTATGGTTACAATACAAATTAATGGGAAGACTTACACTTTAATTAATGTATATTGGATACCTGGAATTGGTATTAATACAGTGAAACATCATCTTGATAAGATCATATCATTCTCTATAGGAGATATTATTTTAGCTGATGACTTTAATTGTATACTACATGAAAGTGATACTACCACTATAGGAAAAGAAGAATTACATCTAATGCAAAACATTTAAATGATTTTGCTAATTCTTATCATTTGAATGATATTAATAATCAGATAGATTCAAAATCATTACCATACACCTTTTTTCTAACAGATACAAAACTTATTCAAAAATAGATAGGGTCTTTATTTCTAACCAGATGGTAACAGATTTAATTAATTCCAAAATCATTTCATGTCCTATATCTGATCATAATTCAATTGTTTTTGAATTCATGATAAAAAATACTCATAATGTTCAGATCAAAAGGATACCAGCATACTTAACTCAACTAAAAGACTATAAAGAATATATACTTTCAGAAGTACAACATTTTCTAGACATAAATAATACTCCTGAAGTCTCCATTGTCTATGTTTGGGATGCCTTAAAATCATACCTATATGGACAAAGTATAAGATGGTATAATAATAAAAGGAAATCTTGGGATAAGGAATTGTTAGATATTCAAAGTAAATTAGACTCTTATAAACATAATACTAAAGAAAATATTATGGATAAGAAAGTCATTGAAGAAATAAACAAACTAAATGAGAAATACAAAGAAATTTTAACTCATAAAGTTAAAATAACTCTAGAGAAATACACGTTTTTGTCTTACTCAATAAGCCCCAAATACTTACATAGACTTAAAAATAAAACAAAAATGTTGAATAAACAACACCATATCAAAGAAATCTTTTCTCTAAGGAAAAAAAAGAATGTTTCTAGTCTACCAGAAATACTAGATGAATTTAGAAATCACTTTCACAATATTAACAATAATAACATTAACATGGAACCTAAAGATAAAATAAAGGAGTTTATAACCACAAACATGAATAAAAAGCTTAATAAACAACAGATTAAACTATTGGACAAAAGTATTTCATATACAGAGGTTATTACACAAATAAATAAGCTTAAATCAAACAAAGCATCGGGTAATGATGGTATTATACCAGAGATATATAAAATCCTTTCTAAAAGTACATATTCATTAATACATAAGGTTTTTATTTTGGCCCAAACTGAGTTAATAACCCCCCTATCTTGGCAATATACATTTATTTCGCCAATTTTAAAACCTAATAAAGATCCAACTAGATGTACTTCATATCGGCCCATCTCATTACTTAATGTTGATTATAAAATGTTTATGAGTATTTTTGCTGATAGATTGAAGACAATCATTCCTGGCATTATAGATATAGATCAGACAGGCTTCATTGTAAATAGAAATACTTTTGATAATATAAGAAGAACTTTAACATTAATTGATTTTGCAAATAGGAAAAAGAAAGATTTAACACTTATTAGTCTTGATATAAGTTCAGCATTTGATTCAGTAAGTTGGGACTATCTGTTTACCTTACTGAAGTGCACAGACTTCTCAGATGCATTTGTAACTCTAATTGAGCATTTGTACATAGGAACGTTGGCTTATATTAAGGTAGGAACATATGTTTCACAAAAGAATACCCATTCTTAAAGGTACAAAACAAGGATGTCCACTTTCTCCACTATTATTCACTTTAGTAATGGAGCCTTGGGCTAATTTGATCAGAAACAGTACTGACATAGAGGGTTTTGAAATAGATGAAAATACAACATCCAAAATTCAACTTTTTGCAGATGATGTTCTAATTACATCAGCAGGATCTAATTCTTCTATGCAGTTTCTATTTGATAAAATTATGAATTTTAAAAGTATTTCTGGTTTAATATTCAATGAAGAAAAAACTAAAATACTACCTATATATACACAAAAAATATTCTCATTAGTGATTTTACTAAATATGTACCCAATTCAGGTCAGATAACTTATTTAGGTATAATACTATCTAAAGATATTAAATCTATTATATATAATAATTATAATACCTGTTTTCTTAATATACAAAATCTTTTAATACCTGGAATAATATGTTTTTACTATGGAGGAGAGACTTACAATTATTAAAATGATAATATTCCCCAAGATTTTATACTTAATACAATCAATAATACTTCCACCTACAAAAATAATTATCAAGAAACTGAATACACTAATGTTAAATTTCCTATGGGCACCTAATAGACCTAGGATTGCATTAAAGAAACATACTAATAGCTGGTCTCAAGGGGTATTTCTTTTCCAGACTTTAATTTATATACTATCTCTTCTATTGTAAAAGTTATTACTTTATTAATAGATCAGTCATATGTCGCAAAATGGAAAGATTATTGGGAGCTAATTAGTATGCACTTCATGAAAATCTCCTTAACACATAAAATATGATTGTAAATAACTCCATGTTATGGATACTAAAGGAATTTTGTACTTCACCTATTACACCTAAACATATGGTTTGTTACCCATTAAATATTATTATTAGCTATCGTAACTTTATATTCATGCACCCTAAGTATAGGGAATGGAATTTTATTATATTCCCTATAATGTATACTCAGGGTATGCTTTTGTCATCTACTTCTGAAGGAACTCATTTAGCTATAGATAATGATCTAAAGTACTGGTATCAGTTGATATCCGATAATAAAGTTAAAAATCTAGATTTCTTAAAACAAGAATTTGATCTAAGAGAAACTTGCTGGTTAGAGGTTCAGACCTTTAGACAACATCTCATTGATAGAATAGATCTAATGTCTATAACAGTTAAAGAATCTATTCCAACACTGATTGATTACTTGATATTAAATTTAAAGTAAAAATTTATTAAAACACAGATGAAAACAGAGTAAGCGCTTTCGGGCCAAAACCCTTCATCAGACAAAACACTCAAGCTAACAGTTCACATTTAAAATACTTAACATCCAATCAGGACTCAATAAAAAGCCCGCCTATTTCTAAGGGCTGGCTTAAGAGGTACCACATCATTAAACCCTGGATTTATATGGGCTGTTAATTCTAAAATCCATCTGGACTCCATGCCTCAGTCTTTAACTTAATATCACCACCTCTTTTATTAAGAAAGACATTCACAATCACCCTAAATCTAAACTGATGTGTCGGATTGTCTTTAATATGATTATAAAGTGCATTGTGTTCATCACAGTTCCTGATGGATGAGAGGTGCTGCAAAATCCTAACCTTAAACATGTTATTAGTTTTGCCAACATAATAACTTGGACATGATGTGCAGTTAGCCAAATATACAACATTAGTGGTTCTACAGGTGGCTTTACCTTTAAGTAAAAAGCTCCTGCCGGTGGAGGGATGTATAAAAACTGTTTCCCTGTTGATATAACCACAGGCCTTACAACTCCCACATGGAACAGTGCCTTTAGATCTGGGTAAACATATGACATCACTGTTCCCCCTATCATGACAAAGTATATCTTTAAGATTCTTGTTCCTCTTGTAACAAAACTGTGGGCTAACCCCTACGATGTCCCTTAAGCTATTGTCACTAGTGATAATGTTCCAATTTCTACTAATGATGTCACACACCCCTTTAACATTGCTACCATATGTCAACAAGACCCTGGGTTTATTTGCTCTAACCCTGATATTTCTATTACCCCCCAATGTTGTGGGAGCATTAAGCCAAGGCTTATACTTGTTCTGTCTGTTCTCACTACCTCTATCTACTGCTGCTTCAACCAAGTTGTGCCTATAACCCCTATCCTGAAAACATTTCTTCAAATGAACAATCTCTCTTTCAAACTGTTCATCCACCAAACTAATCCTAGAAATCCGTCCCACCTGCCCCTCCACTATGTTAGGGAAAGTGAATCTCGGGTGCATGCTGTCAAAAGAGAGTAATGAGTTCTTCCAGCTCTCTTTCCTGTACAGTCTGGAACTAAAACCATTCTCTGTCAGCTCAACAGTAACATCCAGAAAATCCAAAGCTACATGTGAACTTTTGACGTCAAATTTCAAAAATGAAATACGTTTTGTAGATGATATTTTTATTTCATGGAAGGGAGATGAACGACAGTTAACCCTTTTTATGGAATATTTGCATTCTACGACTCCATTTTGAAAGAGAGATTGTTCATTTGAAGAAATGACATCATTAGTAGAAATTGGAACATTATCACTAGTGACAATAGCTTAAGGGACATCGTAGGGGTTAGCCCACAGTTTTGTTACAAGAGGAACAAGAATCTTAAAGATATACTTTGTCATGATAGGGGGAACAGTGATGTCATATGTTTACCCAGATCTAAAGGCACTGTTCCGTGTGGGAGTTGTAAGGCCTGTGGTTATATCAACAGGGAAACAGTTTTTATACATCCCTCCACCGGCAGGAGCTTTTTACTTAAAGGTAAAGCCACCTGTAGAACCACTAATGTTGTGTATTTGGCTAACTGCTCATCATGTCCATGTTATTATGTTGGCAAAACTAATAACATGTTTAAGGTTAGGATTTTGCAGCACCTCTCATCCATCAGGAACTGTGATGAACATAATGCCCTTTATAGTAATATTAAAGATAATCTGACACATCAGTTTAGATTTAGGGTGATTGTGAATGTCTTTCTTAATAAAAGAGGTGGTGATATTAAGTTAAAGACTGAGGCAATGGAGTCCAGATGGCTTTTAGAATTAACAGCCCATATAAATCCAGGGCTTAATGATGTGGTACCTCTTAAGCCAGCCCTTAGAAATAGGCGGGCTTTTTATTGAGTCCTGATTGGATGTTAAGTATTTTAAATGTGAACTGTTAGCTTGAGTGTTTTGTCTGATGAAGGGTTTTGGCCCGAAAGTGCTTACTCTGTTTTCATCTGTGTTTTAATAAATTTTTACTCTGATCTACACAGCAGCAGTTCCCAGCGACGTTTTTTCCTGTTGTTTGATTTGTTTGATGAGAGCTGGGATTTGGCACAGCACGAGCTTTTCTTTGGATTGATATTAAATTTACAACATAAAGTTTCTGATAAAGGTAAACTTTCATATATACATAAAATTATCAGACAAGAAACTTTTTACAGTGTAGATACATACTGGAATTATTTCACTTCTATTAATGGGGACCCACCAAATCAACAAGATAAACAATATATATTGGAATCTGCCTATAGAACTACGTCTTCCATTGTCTGGAGACTTTATACATGGAAATTTTTACATAGATCTTTTTATACACCTTTGATGATGAATAAAATAAATAATAAAGATAATCTATG
>NC_056744.1:756582062-756667062 GCF_019279795.1 Protopterus annectens
CCTATTAGATTAACCTACTGTGCCTCTGTAAAGTAGGTCACAGAAGGAACCCTTTCAAGATTAGTTTACTGTGCCACTGTCTAGCAGGGACACAGAAGAGATCCCAGGGGTGAATTTGCAATTTCCCATCCACGCGTCCAGATTTCGCTTGAAGAGATTAGGTGTATATATAGATATATACACACATAGGTATACGTGCATATTTTTAAAAGTTCAAAACAATGCAAATGAAAATGATCTGGCAGCCTGGTCTTGCAATTTTGACTTTCCAGGAATCTTATTGGACAATATCAAAGATCTATTCAGTGGATATTTTGCCTGTAAAACTACATTAGATTCTTTTGTCTGCTAGAAGGGCTGGCTTGAGATTATTGTTAGCTGAATCTCCTAATCAGGAAGCTGAAACTAGGGACTTCTGTTAAAAAATATACATACAGTTTTCACCAGTTTAACCAGGTTCTTTCTATTTATTCATGCTGTATAGGGATTTAAACATGATTCTGAGTTAAGGTAGTCTCATCCATTGTTCCGCAGCCCGATATGTATTATTGTTGATTACTTAATAAAATAGACTGTTGTCCATTTGAAACAGTAAGGGTCTGAGCATATTTTTTAGTAGCAAAATTTTAGACTGCTATATGGAGTCAAAGTGTTTGCTTTTATTATTTTTCCATATACTACTAACTAGCACAGAGTGTCAGGGGTAGTGTATAACAGACGAATGCCAAAGATGCTGAAAAGTAAGGTGTACAAATCAGTGGTGCATCCAGTACTACTCTATGGTAGATCGACCTGAGCAGTAAAGGCAGAGATGTTGAGGAAGTTAAAGGTAATGGTGATGAACTGCCTGGGACAGGTAGCAGGATGCACACTGCAGGACAGATTAAGAAATAAGGACATCAAAGTAGAAGTTAAGTAGTTCCAATTGCACAGAAGATCAAAGAGAAGAGATTATGGCGATTCAGGAAGATGTACAGAAAAGAAAAAAAATTAGGTGAAGAAGATTTGGACAGACAGGATGAAGACAAGAGGAAACAAGGGCATCCAGCAAATGGATGGATTGTATGAGAGAGACCTGTGACAGTCAACCAGTGTTGAAGAAGGTAGAGTGGCACTGAATCAAGAGAGTTGACAAGAGTAGACATGACACCCCACCGCATGTAGAAAATAGTAAAAATGGGTTGATGATGACACTATCTGTGTGTACCTTTGTTTTCTCATGCTCATATAAGGGAATTGCTATGATTTATTCATTTTTCAAGTTCCCAAACTTCTTTAGTAGATGTGCATGTAGAGGATGCTACTGGGTCTATCATATGCTACTGGGTCAATCTTTTGAACTCGGCAAGGTAATACATAACATAATACTGTGGGTCTCACCCAGTGTCTTACTGATCTCCGAGTCTCGTCCTCCCACACACATACACACACACACACACATGTACATGCACAACACACACACACACACACACACACACACACACACACACACACACACACACACACACACACACACACACACACACACACACACACACACACACACACACACACACACACACACACACACAAACACATGCACATATGCTTCCCTTCATGCATATTAAGTCTGGAATACATAGATTATTGCAATTGCTGGCTTCTTTTTTTTCCTTTACCTTTACCTATAATCCAGATTTTGTCAGCCTTCCTCCATGTACTGTGTGATTCTACATAAGTCACTTAACCAGTGCTCCTGTGTTGTGACTGACTTGTATCCAGTGGGATTATCTGCTTAATAAATAAATACTTCAAAATAATACGTACGCCAAAAATGTAAAATTGTTATAGATAGAAATGGCTAAATACAAAGTGCTATTGCACATGCATACCTAATTGAAAGTCCTTCAGTTAACACTTTAAATGATTTCTGTTTCTATTTTCTGCTTTCATCGCTGTACGGCTTAGTATTTTCAGACTGTTAGATTAGGATGATCTTTCCAGTGGGGAAACAAGACTGAGCTGCCAGGGGGTTACGTTACTGATATATGTTTTGAAAGAAGAGGGACAGAGTGGGTGGGAAGAATTGTCACAGCAAGGGGCTGTCTAGGGGTGGTGCTTCTAGCGTCTGTAGGAGCTATGGTAACTTGATAACTGTATAAGACAGAGAAGCAGAATCCATCTGAATCCAGCAGCAAAGTGGGAACAAAGGTCATGCAGTGATCACTTTATGTGTGGCTCTCTAGTTTCAGACAGCAGTTGCTTGCAGGCAGGTAGGACCTACTAATAATTATCTTGTCTTTCATCAATGATATGTATGTTTTAATATATCCCTTGACTGATGCCATCTACGTTTGTAAAGGTGTGCTTTCTGCATTGCAGTTAGATAACCCAGTATAAGTATATGATATAGCTTCTCTGTTGGTCTGACAAGTTTTTAAAGGATATATTAAAGGTTTTTAATTTGGATGCTATATAGAACAAAAGGCAATGGCATAAATGTGAAGTACTTTGATTTGTTGCAGCAGTGGATATTGCATTTGCATATGAATAGTCTTTTCAGAAGTAGAATTCAGAGTTCAGATGAAACGACGATTCAAAGTATATTTTCAGCTGCATTTTCATTAAGTAGAGTTGAACTTTGTCAAATTTTACAACTTCTTTATATGTGATACTTTTTGCAGTTAGTCTCAGAATGCCTTCTTTGTGAAATATATCATTTTAGCAAGATAAGTACTATAACTGTAAGTATCTGGTTACATCATTTCTTTTCTGTGTATATTTTCTTCTGGGGTGACTGCTGAGAGCTATGCTGAATTGCTGCTGGCAAACTCAGCAGTGTTGGAGAAACATTTCCACAGTATCATCAAATGTAAAACTTAGTACGCTATCTGGTATTTTGCATAAAGCAGAAGATGGTTTATAATGACTCCTGAACATTACATTTCTTTGGAGGCTGTACATTCTGATAGCTTGTGAAGCGTTGTACTTGGATCTGAATACTGGGTTTTAATCCCATTAGCACCAGTACATATATTATGTGAATGTGTGCAAGTATTTTAAATCTGTATTTTCGTGGATAGCATAGTTAAAAAGAAATCCTGACAATTATGTGAACAGCTAATTACTGAGCAAATATTACACTGGTCTATGAAATAAAGTAATATAAATGCAGTTTATTTAAAATCTCATGCAAATGCAATATTGTGTATAACTAAACAAACAATGCATATTAAATGTTTTGAATCAAAATAATATAATATTCTTTAACTTCATAGCTGCTTTTTCAGTTATCTGAAAATAAAGTTTATATATAATAAAAAGAATGAAAAATCTTTATCAGTATTTTGAAATAAAATATCTGGCTATAAGCCCCATGTATAAAATATGGGACAGCAAGAAAATGCTGTTTTTACTAATACTAGCACTTTATTATTATTATTGGATGATAACTATAACTTTCCCACAAGTATTTGTATCCTGGGGTTCAATGTCATCAGAACAGCATAGGAAATTCTGTTGACTTAACAATCACTTTAGCATTATCATCATTCTGAATATAGCAGGTAGATAACCACTAGTCAGAACTGGTTGTCCTGTTTACTATGAAAACCACAATTTACTGCTGGTTTCAGAAAAATAGAAACAAAAACAATTAAAAGTGTAGCTGTGACACTGTTAGCCTGTTAAGCAGGAAAATAAAATTGTACTTACTCTAGTTGCTGTATAGCAAAGCTTAAAGGAATCTGACAATGTACAAATATATTATAGTTTATTTATATATATATATATATATCTGTAGGGTTCTGCTGAATTACACTGACACACCACAATGTCGATTACCGATTGATCAACCACAAAAGGTCAGCATAATAGGATAGTCAACAAGTGTGAGAGATCAACAATCCCTTGGTGGGGAATATTCCCTTTCACTGGGGATTACGTGATCTTGGAGTTAGTATATATAATTAGCAGGAGATGTGGGGAGTGCAGGGGGGCTTGCTTCCTGCAGAAATCAATGTTATTATCTTTTTTTTTTTTTAATGCAACAAAGGTTTTAGTTTCACATATGGACTTGAATGTTGGCATTTCCATTGCTGACCTTTTTAGTTCGACATACTTGCAGTTTACATTGTGGTGTATCACTGTAATGTAGTAGTTTTATATATATATATATATATATATATATATATATATATATATATATATATTATAAATATATATTATATATATATATATATATATATATAGAGAGAGAGAGAGAGAGAGAGAGAGATTCTACGAGTAACATTAAATACTATGAGCCTTGAGGTAATATGGGTCCTTCTATTTTGTGGAGAAAGTTTATTATTTTTGCAACAGCTTTCTACTATTCATACAAAGCGATATTCTGTCATGCCTATGTAATGCCATATAAGGTATAACGTATTCAGGAGTGTGAATAATACTGTTGGATAAACAGCGCTATCTATAAATTAAACATTCTGTTTGGTCAAAATCTGAGAAACATGGTGACATTTCTGTCACTATATGAGTTTTCCCATGTTACCTAAATGTTGCAGAGAATTCCACATTTTTTAAATTATTATTAATTTATTTTGTTGTTGAAGAAAAACTGAATGCCATTGAAAACATGATTATTCGTTTGTTTTGCTGTTTTATGTAAACAAACTGCAATAAATATCAAAGTCTTAATGCATAAATAATATATTGCATAGCATATCCCCTTCCTTCAGGTAGTTAAAAAATGTTGAGTAAATATACATGTTTTCTTTGCTATGATTTTTGTCTATTTTTCTTTATCTGTGTATATATGTTTCTGTGTGTGTGTGTGTGTGTGTGTGTGTGTGTGTGTGTGTGTGTGTGTGTGTGTGTGTGTGTGTGTGTGTGTGTGTGTGTGTGTGTGTGTGTGTGTGTGTGTGTGTGTGTGTGTGTGTGTGTGTGTGTGTGTGTGTGTGTGTGTGTGTATATGTTTCTGTGTGTGTGTGTGTGTGTGTGTGTGTGTGTGTGTGTGTGTGTGTGTGTGTGTGTGTGTGTGTGTGTGTGTGTGTGTGTGTGTGTTTGTGTGTGTGAGTATGTGTGTGCATGTGGTTCCACATAATAAATTGATTTACACTGTTTTGCATTTCCTTCTTATGCTTTTGTATAACTATAGGGGCAACATAGCTGAGTGTAAGATTGTGAAGGGAATGACCTGTCACATCATCCATGAATCATCATTTTAGTTGTTCTCATATGTGTGCATTCATTTTCTTGTTACAGTTTGTTAATGTCACTGGTCTAACTGGACAAGACCTGTTTACATAATGAGATCCAGGAGAAATGCTGCAGTTGCTGCATGTGCATGTTTAGAATGCCAGAACATAACTTAGAGGCAGCTGAAACACACATTGCATATAATTAAATAATAGCAAAAATAAAGTATGTGGTGTATCTTATAAACTTAGAGTAATTGCCTACATTGCTATTAACTTTATTTATGAGCACGCAATGTTTTAAGAACTTACAGTATCAGTAATTAGTGCCTGCCTTATGACAGAATAGTAACATTAACTGAACATGTAAGTATCTAATTATAGTATGAGCTAGCTTCTCCTTTACAGCTATTACTACACCATCATCTATATATCACTGAAGAGCAATATCCAATGTTGTGAAGACTATGGGCAAAATAAAAATGAGGTTCTCTGCACTCACATGGTAGTGAAAGACATTCAGTAATGTTTTATGAATTAGAAGCAACCTACCTTACAGTAAATGTATGTTACATAAATGTTAATCCATTAGGTATATGTTATGCTCGTTAAGGAGTCGATCAGATAGTCTGGAATTCCACTATATTTAGTGGCCTGATCATACCCCTGCTATTATTTCTCATGGATGTATTCATCCATCCATCCTCAACCCCTTTTCTTATTTTTGCACATGGAATCAGGGTGACACTTCAACAATGGCAACCATCTAGAACCCAAGTTTACACCGCCAGGTGGCAACCCTGCTGTGGTAATTCATGCATACCACACACTCACATACACACTCACACCTAGGACGAATTTAGACTGCCCAATTCATGTGCTACATGCCTTTGGAATGTGGGAGGATACCAGAGCACTGGGAGGAGACCCACACAAACACAGGGAAGACATGCAGACTCCAAACCAAAGACTCCCCAGCCAAGAACCAAGCTGGAAAACCTCTTGCTCTGAGGAAACAACACTAACCACTGCACCACTGTGCCACCCCCTCATTACTGAATTTGTGTAATTGAATTTGTGTAATACACATAAAAGCTCCATAAAGACATGAGTCTCTTGAGTCACTAAATATTAGACACCCAAAGACAAAAGGATTTAATGATGACAATCAAGTTTATTATCTAGTATCAGAGAAGTTACAGGACTTAGAAGAGTAAATGGTCTGTTGTTTCTTACATTATTCTATTTTAAATGGGAGCCACTGTATTTGATTTGTGCACCTGTGACATCGTGCCTTCAGTATAGCTGTAGTTAATGCATGAGTTCATGTTTTAAGTTACAAGCCCCCAGCTAATTTTTGATTCCTTGTTTCAAATGAGGAAATAAATTACATAAAACTGGAAACATTTCTCACCCTTTGGCTGCTATAATGTGTAGCAAGTTGAAATAAATTTGCAATCTTCTGTAAAATGTTACAGTGTAACAAACTAATTGCTAAAGCTGTCATGCGTTTTACAAACACAGGTGTAGCATTAAAGTAAAACCAAACTTTCAAATAAAATAAAACTTGAGCCAGAGTCCAAGGTACTTCTCAAACAAGATGTAAAGTATAAAAAAGGATGTTTATTTAGCAATTTCATCCTCGCACAAACAAAACTTCATGTGGTTTCCCTAGCAGAATGCAAACTCCCTCATGCATAGCACTAGTGAGTCAAAGAATAGACCTGTGTGCCCTGCTTTGGATTTTGTATTCAGAAAGTAACATCAGTTACTGGATTAGTGGAGATTGCGGGAACACAAATGATGAGAATGATTGGAATAGTTGACAATGGACTTATAAGGTGCAGACAAACAGTCCATGGCTTACCTCATCAGAGTATAGGAGGTTTAAGATTGGTACAATGAGTATGCACAAGGCTGTAACTGGGGTTTTCAAAAGAATCAAGTTTGGGCGTAAGGATGTAGGAATTAGGAGAAAGCATAATCTATTGCTGAAAGCAGACAGTTCCACTGTGTTCATACTTATTTAAAGAAAGCGTTGAAGACAGATGAAATTATCTTCCTTAAGGAGGAGTGTACAGCATGATGATTTCTAAAACGGATTTGAACATGTGAAAGGAAATTGAAGCAATAGGGGTTGGACAAATAGGATCCAGGTTTTAGAAATTTGAAAAGGAAACAGATAACTCTTTATGGTTAGCAGTAGATGAGAGTATTATTCAGAGAAAAATGGCTTTCGAGCTTACAGCAGATGAATCACACATTCAGACATTTTACACCCTACCTAAGATCTATAAAAACTCTGTTAAACCCCCAGAAAGACCAACAGTGTTGGGGAAAGAGTCACTTACTGAGTCACTTTCTAAATTTATTATGCAGTATTTAAATTCACTTTTAGCTTGTAATAGATCTACAGTAGAAGCTACAACTAAATTTCTTAAGAGTATTGAAAATTTACAGATGGAAGTGTCCTGGTATGTAGCTTATATGTTAATTCACTCTATACTAATATACCATATTGGGCAGGGATGTTGGCTCTAGAATTTTAGTTACAGATAACTAATTTATATAGTCTGGGTTTTAACACATTTCCTTTAATGTCTTATAGAAAACATTCTCACTAAGGATGTCTTTTATTTTGATAATTGTTTTTTGCTAATGAAGGGAATAGCTATGGTTGCTTCATTTGCACCTGTTTATCCCGGCCTTTGATTGCATGTACAGAGGAATAGCTTATTTATGAGACCAGCTACAACATATGCATCTGCATCTTTGATATGCGGTGCAGATATTTGGATGATTATTTGCTGGCATGGACAGCAGATCTTATCTTTCTTCAGAAATTTGTGGATTATTTAAAAAGTAATAGGTGGGGTATAACTTTTAGTTTTGAATGCCATCAGAACATTCACTTTTTTAGATGTGCAGTTGAGTAAAAATCAAGATGGTACAGTAAGAACATCATTAATTAGGAAATCATTGCATAAAAATTATTGGATGGAAGCTAACAGTTTGCACCCCAGGTATGTTATAAACACTATTCTTCTTTGTGCAGTTTCTTAGAGTTAAAAGGATATATTCCTGTAATGACTAATATGTTAATTTTCCCCAAGACTTTACCTAGAGTTTATACAAAGGGGTTATAAGGCTAGTTCACTTAACGTAGTGAAAGAAAAGACTGAACAGAAAGTTGGGAGTGACTTACTGGAATATATTCAAAAATCAAATATGTCTGAAACTGCTTTTAGATTTGTCACCACTTTTGGGTCAACTGACAGAGTACTACATAAAGATTAGGACATTCTTATGGTGGAACAACAACTGGCAAAAATGACCAGTCTATTACAAATTTACATATAGAAAAGGAAACATCTTTGGACAATGGTTTAATCAGTACACACAGACACTTGATTATATGAAAGCTCCCATCCAGTTGCACCTATAGGAAGAACCCTTAAGGGGGGTGCTCACCATGTGGACATTGTACAGTGTGCAATGAAGTAAACAAAATAAAACCTTTTTCTTCTGCTAATACATCAAATGTTTTTGATATTCATAGCTTTTTGGACAGAAGATGATTGTGCTTATACCTGTCTGACACAATGAGATGAAGTCAGAAGAGGAGCATCCTGTCATAACTCTGAGAAAAGTAGTAAACGACTGATTTATTTTGCTACATGCTTATGCAGGGAAAACTTCTAGAAGTTTTAAAACAAGAATCTCTGGACATCTTAGCAACATTAAAAGTAACAAACAAATTCACATTTTAAACATGTGTGAAAGCACCCTAATTTGTGGGTGGTATTCATTGTCTGGGGCTTTGCAAGTGTATAGCAGTCATGTGCAGACAGCAGTGCTGTGTGGATATGTAAATAAGGTCAGCAATTCTCAGTTGTTGAATATAGAAAAATGAAACAATTTCTATAGACACGCCCCCTTTTTAAAAATGTGTTAATTGAACAAAGTTAGTTTTTTGTGCATGCAAAGTATTTCACAGAATCATAAATGGTCTGTGCCATGGTATTCTGCAGGCAAGCATGGCTATGTGCAGTTGTGATGAAAGCATTATAGAAATGCTGCGGACTGCACAACAGGTAAGAAGGTTCTTTTTAAATACACACACACACACACACACACACACACACACACACACACACACACCACACACACACACACACACATGCACAAATATATATATATATATATATATATATATATATATATATATATATCTGCACACACACACACACACACACACACACACACACACACACACACAAACATCTACTGTATATCTATATCTATATATACACATACATATAGCTACAAATAACTATATATGGATTAAAAATTTTACTTACTAAGAACTCTGATCTTCTCTCTGTAGCCTGGTCAGCCTACAAGGACAGTTGGTCAGCACTAAATTTCTGCAAATCATCATGCCTGTGACAGTGCTGTTGACCAGAGTGGTTTTGCCTGTCAGAGTTGACAGCTGGTCACACACCAACTGCCAGATATTGATTTTCTTTTATGCACTTTGATGCATGCACACCTGGATCTTCTCCAGATACAAGTCATACAAAAGGTAGAACATTATTAAGGTCTCTTCTTCAGACCAGCTAGGGTACAGACTTGTGCCTTTGCAGGTGCTACCATCATTTGAAGTGGCAGAACCAGAATGAGAAATTATGACGAGGGCTGGATTAAGTAGGTTTAGAGCCACTCCCTGTTGGGTGTGACATCACCATGACCAATTATTATTTTTTTGCTAACATTCTCATTAGACTGTGTATTGATAAAACTGGCAGGTTTGGTACAACCAAACCTTTGTCACACACTGTTTTTTCTTGAAGGAAAACACTTAACCAACCTTTCCATTAGTAATGGATTATTTCTAAGTTTATCTATAATAAGTGTTAACAGTAATATTTCTTGCTAAAATTACATTTTTCAGTCTTACTGTAACAGCAGAATGCAACATGCATTAAAGTAGGACAAATTTTTCCCCTTTGTTTTTTTTTTTTTTTAATAAAGGTGGTGGAGAAAGAAGGGTCAGTAGAAATGTGAAACATTATTTACTTTATGATATGTATCACTTGATAGGGATTATGCTTCACATAGTTTCAAACTCACATTCAGATGACTCTGTTTTGAATTTTATGAATTTGTTCTTATATTGGTTACTTTAGGACAAACAGTCATGCAAAAGGTAAAGCATTACTGCAGACTGCTGTGGAGTTTGTAAACATTTGCATGTCCATGTCTGTTTCAGATATGTTGATGTACTGTGGGATGAACGTTTCCAATCAGCAAACATCCAAAATATACCACTCTGTTTCATAACACATTTGTGTAATACTACGATTCATAGTCATGCATATGAATTAGTCTATTTTGCATAGTGAACATGTAAATCAGCATGAATTTATGCTGCAATGCTGAGTTGTGCCATACTGACTCACCAGTAGACGAGATAGGTGTAAATTTGTTAGAATACAGCATGCATCAAAAACTAAGTACATTTTATAACAAATTGATTAATACTTATTAAGGGGCAAATTAGCAGTTACTGTCATACTGTCATAATGTTGTAAAGGTCACTTGCAATACATGTTGAAGTATGGTGTGCATTTAAAGATACCATTACATGACTGGTAATTATGGTCAAGTGCTTGCAGTTGTTTGGCATGTCGTGATGTTCATTGAAATTGTAATAAATGATCAATAGATCTATTAGATCATTACAGAAGTTTCTTATTTGCATACATGTAAAAACTTGATATTGTAGTTAAGAATTTGTACTTTGCAGAAGACAGAAATACACATATTTAATGGAAGTGATGTCAATGAATGTCAGTGGCGCAGTTTGATTTTGGTGTAATTACTTTCAGTATTAAATAAACTGAAGCTGTGCCGCTTACATAATATTTCTGTTTACTTATTTACTTCTGTTGGTGGCAGGAATAGCAGGCCAGTGGTTTATAGTTTAACTGCTGATGTAATCAGTCAGTAGGGTGAAAAATGTCCGAATGTAGTGCTTCTATTTTATTTTTTTATTTTTCGTGTGTAGCACAGATCAAGAATAAGGGATCCAGGCATAGATGTGATAACTTTATCCATGAGGAAAATTGTCTTCTCATTGCAGCACTTAGGATAAATGGGAAACTTATTTTTGGTAAAGGGGGGCCCAGACAAGCTGAGAAGAGCAATGCATGGAGCCAAGTAGTTGTTGAAATCAATGCAGTTGGAGGCAGAAACAGATCACTGGTACAGTGCAAGCAAAAGACAAATGGTAGGGTAGGATGTGTTAGAAGCAAGGCTAGGCAGAATGCAATTTCCAGGAAAAATATGGAGGTGGGGGCTCCAGATCTTATTAAGTTAACACCATATGATGGATACCTTCTGTCCATCAATGGGGATAACTATGATCCAGAAGATGGTGCAACTGGAATAACTAGAGCTGGTGTGGGCACTGTTTCATCAAACCAGAGTGTGAAGCAGGATTTGCACTCACCAGCTCCTGAAGTTTGGTTTAACATGTACATCTTTTAAATAGTTAAAATTGAATGGTGGCTGTGAGGATATCCCAGCCACTGCCACCATACATGTGACACCTGTACCCTGGCCCAGCAATCAAGGATCCTCAATCTTCACCACTAACACCAGAGAGGGTGTCTCATATATGAGGAAAGAATAAGAAATACACACAGTAAAGTGCAATTTCCCTTAAGAGCACACAGGGATCACAGTCAGTCCAGGCTGGTTGCTTCCTTGCTCTCCAGGTCCTCAATAAGACTCCCCACTGGCACAGCTATAGGGTACAGATCTCAGTGAGCTGGGCAAGCTAAAATCTCCAGCACCCTCTCTGTCCAACCAGTGTTTCATGTCCCTGCCCAAGTAGCTGACACACACACACTTTGAGATAAGAATTTATACAACCACACAAACACTTCTGGGGAAGGCTGCCGCAGGTTCTCCAGCTGTGCCCCTTTTATCCAACCTATACGGTAGTACCACTTGCCACCACCCAGCTAATATTTATCAGCTACCCAAAGGCCCCTAAAAGGGTGTCCAATTATTACTGTGCAATATTATTATCCAATTGGTAAGTGTGACTAATCAGTCAAAGCTTATTTGGAGTGACTTGGACAGTAAACTCTATAAATATGCAATGTACTCTTAAATTATCTCTACATAAATCAGCCACAGTTAAAAGGTTTTAAAATATTTAATAATAAATAATTAAAACAACAAGACAATACTTTCTACTACAAAGTCAGTGCTAGTCAAAAGTTCAGAGATCACACAGAAATACTTAAAATAATTCAATAGTACAGTTCTGACATCACAGAAAAACACCTAGTCGAATCTTGCTAGTTTCTAGCTATCCCTAAAAGAAAACACAAGTCTAAGATAACTTACATGTGAGCAAGAGGCAGTGCTGTGAGTTGGATGATCGAGACAAAAATTCTTAATACCTTCTGATTCTCACTGTTTAAATTGAAATTGCAGTTCTGATAAACATTACATTATTCTGTTACACTTTCCTGGAGTTCCCAGGCTACACATTAACTGCACTTGCATTCTTAACATCTCCCTTTTGTTATCATGCAGCCGGTCAGGAACAGAGCAATAAAAATACATTTGCAAGTTTAAGTCTAGCAATTTAGCTCTTGGTTAAAACAATAGAAATAATTTCTTCATCTAGACTTTTCGGCACCACTGTCTACTTCAAAGGGTCACCACATGCTTTACTTTGGTCAGTAGAGTGCACTGTTGTCACATTTATTTCCAGTTCCACATGTAACAGATTTAAGACAAGTCTGTAGTTTACATTCATATTTACAAATGACAGAATTATCTGCAAAATTCTATCTGACTAGGCTGGCAGCCTTCACATCCCCCCCACTCGGAGAACTCAAGCTAGTTTTTCAAGTGACCTTGAGAAATGCCGCTTGAGAGGGTTAGGTCTATCTGAGTGTACCTCACCCCATTCCCTGTCTTGAGAGCTCATCTGCATTGGCATTGCTATTCCCACTGCGGTGCTACACTGACATATCATATGCTTGCAACCCCAGGCTCCATCTTAGCAACTTGGCATTTTGCTGACTGGCTCTGTATAACCATATTAGGGGGTTGTGATCTGTCATAACAGTGAATTTCCTTCCATACAGATAAGGCTGAAGTTTTTGCAGTGCCCACACTATAGCTAGACATTCCTTTTCTACAGCTGCATAGCATCCCTTCCTGGGTTGGAGCCTAAAACTGAGATAAATCATTGGATGCTCTTCCCCCTCTGAAGAAATCTGGCTAAGTACAGCCCCCGCCCCATGGTTTGAAGCATTCACCTGCACAACAAATTCTTTGCTGTGATCTGGACTGGCTAACACAGTGGGCCCTCCCAAAACTTCTTTAAGCTTCTGGAATGCCTACTCACATGCTGAGGTCCACACTAACTTATCTGGCCTGTTCTTCCTTGTCAGGTCTGTGAGGGGAGCAGCTATGATACCATAACTGGGGACAAATGTTCTGTAGTACCCTGCTGTCCCTAAAAGTGCCTCACCTACTTTTTAGTAACAGGTGCAGGCCATGCCTGAAAAGCTTTCACTTTGGCAGGTTCTGGCCTTATCTTACCACTCCCTACTCTATGTCCTAAGTAAGAGACCTCCGCCATACTCACCTGACATTTGCTCGGCTTAATGCTCAACCCTGCCCTCTGCAGTCTGCCCAGCACCTCCCTGGCACGCTGAAGGTGCTCTGGCCAGGAATGAGTGTAGATGGCAATATCATCCAGATAAGCAAGGGCAAATTGTCCTGCTCCTGCTAGGATATTATCTACCAGCCTCTGGAATGTTGCTGGGACATTCTTCATCCCAAAGGGCATCTTTGTGAACTCATACAAGCCAAAAGGAGTGACAAAGGCTGACTTTTCTCTAGCACTGGGAGTCAAGGGCACCTGCCAGTAACCCTTGGTAAGATCAATGGTTGTAAGATACTTAGCCCCACCCAGCTGCTCTAGGGCCTCATCTGTCCTAGGCATGGGGTAAGCATCTGACTCTGTGTGACTATTTAATTTCCTGTAGTCCACACAGAACCTGGTGCTGCCATCCTTCTTTGGCACCAGCACCACTGGGGAGGCCCAGGGACTGCTGGACTCTTGAATCACCACTAGTTCCATCATCTCCTGTACCTCCTCCCTCTGAGTCTGTTTGACTCTCTCAGGCACTCTGAAAGGGGCCTGCCTAATAGGCCTTTGGGGTCCTGTATCCACCTGGTGCTGCACCAGGTGGGTGCACCCTAGTTTCCCAGTGAACATGTCCCCAAATTCCTGCAACACTGCTCAGATTTCTCGAACCTGGGTAGGAGATAGCTGCTGGGACATTGCTACCCCTTCCACTAAGGTGTCAGCCTGAGCCTCACTGAGGAGATCAGACCCCAAATCTTCCTCAGACACCTCCTGCAAGCCACTGCAAATGCTCAGCACAAGGGTCCCCGTATCATGGTAAGGTTTCATCATGTTAACAAGGAACAATGTGTGCCCTTGCCGTGTCATCCTGAGGTTTAGGATGCATGCCACAACAGAGTCCTTGTGAGACTCGCACTTACCTTCCCACTCATCTCGAATTAAATCTTGAGGTCCCCTCACCCTATGCCCATACAGCAACTCAAAAGATGAAAAACCTGTGGATTCCTTTGGAACCTCTCTGTAAGCAAACAACAGATGGGGCAAATATTTTTCCCACTCCCACTTAAACTGATCTGCAAATGCCCATAGCATGGACTTGATTGTAGAGTTTAACCTCTCAACAAGACCATTAGTCTGTGGATGGCAGGGGGAGGTCCTCATGTGCTTCACCCCACAGGACTTCCACAGACGAGCCAGCAGGTCTAACATGAAATTGGCACCTCTGTCAGTCAGTATTTCTTTTGGGAAACCTACCCTGCTGAAAATCTCTAACAAAGCGTTTGCCACCTTCTCTGCCTCAGTGGAGGACAAAGCCACTTCCTCAGGGTATCATGTAGCATAATTCACTGCCACTAGAATATACGTTTTCCCTGTAGAACTTGGGGTACTCGGAAAACCCACAATATCCATTGCTACCCTCTGAAATGGATCTTCAATCACAGGCAAAGGCATCAAAGGAGCTCTTACCTTGTCTCCTGCCTTGTCTATCTTTTGGCACTGCTTACAGGTCCTGCAGTACCCTGTTACATCTCTGGAAATTCAAGGCCAATAGACATTCTGCATAATATGCCTCTTTGTATGTTTTATGCCCATATAACCTGCAAAGGGAATATAATGGGCTATGGCTAGAAGCACCAGACAGTAGGCTCAAGGCACTACCAACTGCTGTACTCTCCCACCTTCTAGCCCTCCCTCAGGGTTCCACTCTCTGTATAGTAACCCTTTCTCCCAGTATAATGACTCCTCCCTTTCCTTGAGAATCAGGTGCCTCCCTAGCTACCTGCCTCAGGCCTTGCAATGTAGGGTCTGAGAGCTGAGCCTGTCTCAACTCTCTCCTTGTAACCCTTCCCAGTTCCCTTCTACAGGAAGTCTGGCATCCTCTGACAGTGGTGCCTCACTGTCAGCCTGGGTACTCTACTCACCTCTACCTTTGCATTCACTCTGTCCAAGGGACCATCACTACCCCCAAGCAACTGTGGCTCACCTTCAGTCTCACTGCAACAGAGTAGCTCTCTCCCTAAAGTAACCACCTCACCAGTTCTGGCTGCAAGTATGCAGTCTGTCTGGGTCCCCCCCAGACTACCAGATCTACATGCGTGTCTCCTGCCTGACTGTGTGTAACTGCATAAGCACATGGTACTGCCTCATCCAAATCCTTCCCTCTCAGGACATCTGCAGGATAGTAGTTTAGTACCCCTGTTGTCTCAACACAACCTACTATTGGCATTTTGTCTTCCCACTTACTGGCTCCCTCACCTTTGGTTCACCACCTTGCCTCTGTGGACACCTGTATACCAGATGGCCCCACTGGTTGCATTCAAAACATTTAAACGTAGCTCCTGGACATGTATCTGGACTAATGTCTTCCCCTGCTACTGGCAGATTTTGTTGGGGCAGTCTGTGCTGCCCACCATGGGTTCCTTTAGACCCATGAGCAGTAGGGTCTATTTTATATATTTGAATGCTTAAATGTTCGAATCACAAAAGATCGAACTTTAGTGATCAAACATTTAAATGTTCAAATATATTAAAAAATTAAAAAAAAATCTAAACAGAAAAAAGTAAAACTAAAGGGTGTAAGCAGGGGGGCAAGCCCCCCACCACCCCCCACCTGGGGGGAATGCACCCCCACACCCCCACAACTTAAATATACCAACTCAAAGATCTCGCTATAGTGTAGGAAATGGGAGTTCGATCTCGGAGTTGGTATATTTAAGTAGCAGGGAGTGTGGGGGGTGCAGGGGGGCTTGCCTCCCTGCTTAAACCCTTTACTTTTACTTTTTTTGTTTTAAATATTAATTTTTAATATATTTGAACATTTAAAAGTTCAATCACTAAAGTTTGATCTTTAGTGATTCAAACTTTTAAGCATTCAAATATATAAAATAGACCCGAGTAGTACTGTGGGTCCCTTCCTGTGCAGGGCTGCTGTGATTGCCAGGTATAGGTCTCCCTTCTTCCCCAACTCATCTGAAGTAGCACATAGTCTATCAGCTAACCAGATCTTCATGTCCTCAGGCAAAGTACTTAGGGCTTGTTCCCTCACCAAAAGGTCTGCCAGCCCTTCAAAAGTGGTAACCTGACATCCACTCACCCACCTATGGAAATAAGTGCTCAAGTAAGCAATATATTCACACACACTTTCATCTGCCATGCGTCTATGCTCACAAAACGTTTTCCCATACATTTCAGGTATTAGCTTAAACAGTTCCAAAAGGCTATTTTTTAGAGCAGTATAATCACAACATGCAACATCAGACATTTTAGACAGAACAGTTACAGCTTTACCATGGAGTAAGGGGGTCAGGAACTGTACCCAGAGCCCTTGGTCAACTTCATACTGTTGACATGCCCTCTCAAACATGTGAATGAAACTATCAAAAACTATCCCCTTCCTTAAACTGAGGAAGAAATTTACTGACCATTTGTGTTTTTGGCGTCCAGTTGCTCCCTTCCCCATTTCCTCCATGACTGTGGCGAAGAGTCAGCATCTCCTTCTCATGCTGCCTCTGCCTCTCTTGTTCCTCAGCTTGCAGACATAACAGTTTCTCATTCTCCTCAGCCTGCAAATGTTGCATTCTCTCATTTGCTTCTAATTCCACACACCTGGCCTCCAACTCTAGTCTCTTTAGCTCTAGCTGGATTTTTAAGTCCACTGCAGAAAGGTTGAGCTGTCCATTCTCCGAGGGAATTATATCTCCACTGTCAGTCTTATTGTCTTCCTGGTTACTGTTTTCTGATGCAGCTGTAACCAAGGCTGCAATCAGGTTCGCTTCAGTCAGGTTTCCATGCACCAGTCCCCTAGCCTGGCACATCTCCGCCCGCTGGCTCCTTGTCAGCTTTCCATACTCCTCTGTTGACATGCTGCCTGCTCACCCTGACTAACTAAGCTAACAAAAGAAATAAAAATTGTGATTTGAACTCTGAGTATTTACTGCATGGCTGTTTTAGAGTACAAAAACACCTTCAAAGCTCACTGTACACAAGCTACAGGATCCACTCTACCAACACCACTACAAGCCAATTATTATTTGCCAACTAATTAATATGTGATGTGGATATCCCACCGCTGCCAAACACAAATGTGAGGAGATCCCAACCACTGCCACCACACATGTGATGCCCGTGTTCTGGCCTAGCAATCAAGGAGCCTCAATTGTCACCACTAACACCAGAGAGGGCATCTCATATATGAGGAAAGGATAACAAATACACACAGTAAAGTGCAATTTCCCTTAAGAGCACACAGAGATCACAGTCAGTCCTGGGCTGGTCTCTTCCTTGCTCTCCAGGTCTCCAGTAAGACTCCCCACTGGCACAGCTATAGGGTCCAGATCTCAGCCAGCTGGGCAAGCTAAAATCTCCAGCACCCTCTCTGTCCAATTAGTGCTTGGTGTCCCTGCCCAAGTAGCTGACACACACACACACACTTTGAGAAAAGAGTTTATACAACCACACACACTTTTGGGGAATGCTACCACAGGTTCTCCAGCTGTGCCCCTTTTATCCAGACTATATGGTAGTAACACTTGCCACCACCCAGCTAATATTTATCAGCTACCCAAAGGCCCTTAAAAGGTTGTCCAGTTATTACTGTGCAATATTATTATCCAATTGGTAAGTGCGACTAATCAGTCAAAGCTTATTTGGAGTGACTTGGACAGTAAACTCTATAAATATGCAATGTACTCTAGAGCTTATTTATTTATTTTATTATTTATTTTACATTTGTTGACCGAGCTAGTCTAACTGGATATATGTCCATTTTCAGTAGAGGCCCGGGGAGATAAGCTCCATGACAAGCTGTTAACATAAATAATTAAAAAAGAAATATACAAAAAAAAAAACTGAAGTTATAGTACTATATGCACTGACACGTCTAGTTAATATGCACACTAGAGATTCAAAAAATTACATGGGGTACATTTCATAATGCAAAGAGCAGGCATACAATCTAGTTCAATGTACAGGTGAAGTACATCACTTAATGGCAAAGAAAAATACAGGTGACGTACATCACTTAATGGCAAAGAAAAATAAAGCAGGCGGTATACAGTCTAATGCCATTACACAATAAAATATGCTGCTAATGATTGGTAGAAGTAATAATTAGTTACAAAGAAAAATTAAAATGTTTTTAATAATTTTAGCAGAAGAAATTAATGAGATACAGATCAAAGAGGCTATATATTGTTAAAAAGGAAATGACAGAAGAATTAGTTAAAAGAAAAAAAGGGGGGACAGAGCATAGTTTGGGTAGAGGACAGGTTTAGGCATGTTTAGTACAGCTTAAATTACCTCTACACAAATCAGCCACAGTTAAAATGTTTTTAAATATTTAATAATAAATAATTAAAACCACAAGACAATACTTTCTACTGCACAGTCAGTGCTAGTCAAAAGTTCAGAGATCCCACAGAAATACTTAAAATAATTCAGTAGTACAGTTCTGACATTAAGGAAAACACTTAGTCTAATATTTTGAGTTTCTAGCTATCCTTAAATGAAAACACAAGTCTAACATAACTTACATGTGAGCAAGAGGCAGTGCTGTGAGTTGGATGATCAAGACAAAGATGCTTAATGCCTTCGGATTTTCTGTTTAAATTGAAATTGCAGTTCTAATAAACATTACATCATTCTGTTACACTTTCCTTGAGTTCCCAGGCTACACATTAACTGCATTTACATTCTTAACATCTCCCTTTTGTTATCTTGCAGCTGGTCAGGAACAGAGCAATAAAAATACATCTGCATGTTTAAATCTAGGAATTTAGCTCTTGATTAAAACAATAGAAAGAATTTCTTCATCTAGACTTTTTGGCACCGCTGTCTACTTCAAATGGTCACCACATGCTTTACTTTGGTCAGTAGAGTACACTGTTGTCACATTTATTTCCAGTTCCACATGTAATAGTATTTCTTTACATTTAAGACAACAAGCCTGTAGTTTACATTCATATTTACAAATGACAGAATTTTCTGCAAAATTCTATCTGGCTAGGCTGGCAGCCTTCACAGTTGCAAACAGTGGTGTAATTAAACATGTCACAATTCATTATTAATAGGCCAGTTTTGTACATCTGAAGCTAATGAAAATGAAGGCAGACTTGATGGTAAGTGCCCCCTCCTGTTACAGTGCTCTACTATATGCATTTGCATTGTTACTAATGTTTTGTAATGATTTATTTTACGACATCAGAAACAGTTCAACTATACCAAAAAATATGGATGAAGTCAGCAGTAGAATGGGTGCTGCTGCTGCTGATGATGATGTTGATGATGATTGTGATAATGTAGTTGTACTTATGAGGCAATCTGAGGGAAGTAGCAGTCAGTCTACACCAGTGTCTCATACACAGACGTGCAGTTTGAGGATGAAGGCAGGCAATCAATGGGGCATTGCTCACAGTGACATTACAAAGAGGTGCCAGATGCATAATGTATTTAGAACTATCTCAGGAAACACATGTTTTAAGTGTATTTTTTATTGTTTTTGCCTTATCTTTTAAAAAAAAATGTTTTTCCTTGTTTCCCACCTTTCTAAGCTAGTATAGTCCAGTTTTCAGGCTAGTGCTGAATTCAGGGCTGTGTTACACGTTTCAGAGTTGCCGATACCTTATTTGGATAGAAAGAGGTTTCTCTGTTCACCTGTGAGAGAGGGAGCTTTGAGCAGCCATCAGTCCCTGGAGGAGTGGTTCCAGCCCAGAAGTTAGTAGTTTATAGTCCATTTTGGGCTAATTTCTATCTCTTTCATTTCCCTGCTGTAAAAACCTTGTTTGCACAGCTTTGCATGTCTGGGCAGTGCCGGTTAGCTAGGGCTAAATTGTTCCTGGCTCCATCAAGTCTCCTCTTCAGTTTTTCCCATGAAAGTAGTCTAACTCTCAACCTAAGCACTTAAAAAGCATCCTACAGTCCAGCACTTGCTCAGACCTAATAGCAAGCACTAATATACCCTGATACTTGATTGCCCAGCAGGGCAAGGCTCATTATTCACCCCTCACCAACCAAGCGACTAAGCAGCTCACCCTACTATTCAGGCATGACCAAAAGGCAATTTCAGGTATACTCGCCAGTCCAGATGGTGAACCTGAGTATCCTGAGGCAATGTTACAACTGCCTCATGTACACAGACAACCCTCACCTCCTACCACAAAACATTAACATATGCAAGAGATGCAATTATATAGCTAAACTGGAGGCTAAGATCTCTCTACCCAAGACTGGAACAGGCAGTCATGAGGAGAAGATTAACACTTGCACCACACCTCCAGCCTCACATAGACATACTAAACCAGCACTGGCAAAAAAACACATAAATACACAAAATCATACTCTGAGGCTCTAAACAAAAACCTGCAAAAGCAACAGAGACCTCCAAAGCAGACACCCAAAAAACCTGCACCTCCCGTCACAAACCAGACAACACATAAAACACAAAATCAGTATGCCGCACAATCACAGCCCTTAAGGCGAAATAATGTACCTAACACACTAGTAATAGGTGACTCTAGAGTCAGGCACACTGATGTCCCACTCACTAGGCTGGACAAGGGGAAGGTCACTGTTAGCTGCCTGTCGGGAGCCAGAATCTGCCACATAACACAAGTACTCAGGTCACTCCAGAACAAGTACAAATATGACTCTGTCATTGTTCATATTGGTGTGAATGACATGAGATGTACCTCCCTGGACTACATGAAAAGAGACATGGAAGAGCTCTCTGATCATGTAACCCAGGTGGGTATGACCCTGACCCTGAGTAGCATCCTGCCCTCACCAAGTATGATACCACAGTATAAAGAAAAAAATATTAATTTTAACAACGGGCTAAGCTTCTCTTGTCATTCAAAGGGGGTCCTGTGTCTGTCAGCCTGGGATAACATGCTCGACAAGACTCATTGCTTCGCAAGAGACAGCTTGCACCTGTCACCCCTAGGCTTTTGAATACTGGCCAAGGCTCTTGCTGTCCCCATAGTGCCTTTTTTAGGCAAGGCTCAAAAGTCAAACCCACCTCCGTAAACAGCACAAATAAAAAAAATGAGGGTTATGCTACTCAACGCCAGGAGTTTAAATCTCAAAATGCACATGCTCAAAGCACTCCTCAGTATGGAGCGCATTGACATCTGTGCAGTAACTGTAACCTAGTTCAAGGCTCCACAGAACACCCCAGCACTACCGGGCTACAACTCATACCACACATTTCGGCCACAGAACATGGACTGAAACACAAATGGAAGGGGTGTATCCATATTCATCAAGGATACCTACACCCCCAGGTTAGTGGCACAGCATGATTCCTCTGAGATCATCCATGTGCAACTAACATTGGGCAAATCTGCAATGCAAATTGCGGCCTGCTACAGATCACCCTTCATGACCCAGGACCACCACTCCACCTTTCTGGAGACACTGTAAAACATGAAGGTCCTACTGATCCCCCTGATATTGGGCGATTTTAATTACCCTACCATTAACTGGGAAAACTACTCAAGTACAAACTCCCAGGTCCAGCGCTTCCTGGAATTTATCAACTCAAATGCCCTGGATCAGCTGGTAAACTCCCCTCTCAGAGGTGAAAACATATTGGACCTGGTCATCATCAACATGGGCAACAGGTGTTCCTCACCAGAGGTCAACCCACCACTGGTTAGATCAGACCATCAACTAATCACTCTGGATGTCCACACCACACTACCACCCCCAAACAAGTAAACCACAGTGAAAAACTTTTCTATAGCAAACTTCACCTTACTTAAGACAGAGGTGGTAACTTTCACAGCCCAAACGCTAAATGATAACAGTGTCCAAGATGCAGGAACCTTTACAAATGCACTCTATGAGCACCTACAAGGATGCATGGATTGTGCCATCCCTAGCAAAGCCAAGACTCACTCCCCTAAGAGAAGGAAACCTGTCAGGTGGACCCCTGCCATAAACAGGCTATACAATAGAAGGAGGAAACTAGTTCAGAAAAAAAGCAAATCCCAAGAGGGAAAGACATCCCTGATCAGTATCAGTAAGAAACTAAGGTCCCTCATAAAATAATCCAAGGCTAACTTTGGAAGAAACATAGCCAGGGATTCAAAAGATAACCACAAAGCCTTCTTCAGCTATATCAAGAATCTAAGTGGCAACTCACAGATATGTTCTGAGCTAGTGCAAAATAGCACAAAATATACTGAACCTACTGATATTGCCAACATCCTGGCAGATAGATTCAGTGCAAACTTCATCCCCCTCTTATCCCCAAAAGGGCCCACAACAATACCGGAAAAGTGTAGTGTCCCGGAACTCACAGACGCACAGGTGAAAACAGCCCTTTCAAAAGCCAAAAACACAGCGTCAATGGGGTCAGATGGTGCCCCAGGCTGCATCTTGCATGAAGTACAGAACAAACTAACCCCCCACCTAAACACACTGTTCAACCTCAGCCTCTGCACAGGCTACATGCCCATAGAATGGCGCATAGCAACAGTTAATCTGCTCCACAAAGGAGGGGCCACAACTGACCCTGGTAACTATCGCTCCATAAGCCTGACTAGCCTGGTCTGCAAGGCTATGGAGCACATCATCATGGAACTCATTAACAAAGACATTGAGAACCTCCAAACACTTGACCCAACCCAGTTTGGCTTTGATAAGGGCAGATCATGCCTACTAAACCTGGTTGACTTCTTCGAGACAGTCACCAAGACCATAGATGAAGGGAAGGTGGTTCACACAGCTGACCTTGACCTCACCAAGGCTTTTGACACCATTCCCCACTTGGGAATTGAAAAACTCACCAGCCTGAACATAAACCCCTACGTCACGAGATGGGTTGCCGACTGGCTTACAGACAGAACTCACACAGTAAGAATAGTGGGCTCCAGGTCCAACTCTAAACCAGTCAAAAGTGGTGTCCTACAAGGCACGGTCCTGGGACCCCTACTGTTAGGCATATACTTCTCAGAAGTACAGGCAAACACAGGAGGACTATGGCTAACTAAGTTCACTGATGACTGCAAACTGGGAGCCATAATTGACTCTCCGGCTGACACAGACATTCTCCAAAAGGGCCTTGCTGAGACGGACACCTGATGTCAAACTCATGGTCTCAAGTTAAATGACAAAAAATGCATAGTCATCCCGTTTGGGAAAAACAAAACACCCATGAATTACCACATAGGTGGCAGCCCCCTTAATACAGAAGAGGTAATAAGAGATCTGGGGACCCAGGTAGATAGTAGTCTCTCCTTTGACAATCATATTGTCAAGTAGTTAGGAAATCCTTCTATGTAGCCCATCTAATTACTAAAGGGTTAGCATCTAGAAATAAAGAAGTTATAGTGCCCCTCTACTCATCACTCATCAGACCCATCATAGAGTACAATGACCTCTTTGGGATGTACCTCACAAGACACTTCCAACAGCTGGAAAGACCACAAAAGTACCTCACCAAGAGGATTACTGGCCTCAAACATATGTTCTATGCAGCCTGACTAAAATAACTCCAGCTGTACTCAGTGGCATATCGCTTAATCAGAGGTGATCTCTGCTTGACTTACAAAGCCATGTCCAACTCAGAATTGATGGACATGCTTCACCTAAAGAAATCCAAGTCACTGAGAGCCACGCACTCTAGTGAGCAAAACCCCACTACAACAATAAATAGAATATGCTGGAGGGATAGATTCCTGGCACAGAGACTCTCCATGCTTTGGAACAAAATTCCTAACTACATTAGGCAAAGCCCCTCGCTAACACTCTTTAAGAGAAACCTTGACGAGTGGATGGGTAACAGAAAATACACCCCTGAGATCACTTCATTGGCTCTTCTTGACAGAGGCTCAGTTAATTAATCAATGGGGTGGCGAAAGCTGACACACTCTGGCTAGGCTTATAAATGCCCTCTGGCAGATAGACTAGTACCTACCTATGAACCTATGAACCTATAAAGCACTGGCTGCATGACAGGAAATGTGCCATGACACAGTTAAGGCTGAAAGTACTACAACAGAAAGTCAGCTAGAAATGGTGAAATTCCTACAGGGTATGCATGAAGATTATCAACTCTGTTGAGAGCAGGGGTAATACCATGGTGTTATTGATGCAAAGTATGGTGGTACTCCAAGCATCAGTTACAGCCTCCATTTATACACTGGTTAGGACATTCTAAATTCAAGCTGGACTCAGTTTTATGAGGGGAAGACTACATGGTATTGTCCAGACAAGTGGAGAGAGATCAAATAATAATAACACTGGTTCACAAGACAGTAATGTCAGCACTCACACTGAGCAATCAAAACACATTTCTCAGAGATCATGTCAACAGTCTTCTACACTTAGGAGAGCCTCACATTTCAGGTCAAGGTCACAGTCACACAGCAGTATCAGATCACTGACAGCAGGATCACCTTCCTCCTCTAGATCACACAATCACATTGACTTACCTTACAGTTCTCATGCTAGCCCATCCTCCAGATCAGTTGCATCACCACCTGGCCTATCAATAGGAGATGTATATGACTCATTGGATATGGAACTACTGTGAACTGCATTCCATGAATATATGTATGTTTACTTATAATAATGTTTATTGGGGTAGGGGTGCATATATGTGTGGTTATTCCCTTTAAAGCATTACTTTCACCATACTCTGAAATTGCAATCATTTAGGTTTCTGTTTAAATGCAACTGGACTATAGGGAGAAGGGAAATCTATGTACATCTCTAAAGTACATAAATGAACGGTGAGGGAGGAAAAACAGTGATACATGCATTACTGTTCCTTATGCTTACAGTTACATAAGAAATCACAATAGTAATGAGCAAACATTTTCTACATCGTACAGAAATAACACGTTAAAGTGATCATCCTTCAATAAGACAGTTTCTGAAGTCAAAATTATTTTGAATGACAGTAAGAAGGATATCTGATATGTGGTGCAACAGAACTCTTTACACAGAAATAGTGAATGCAACTTAAATTTGTCACTTTTGCCAGTAGCACTTTCTGTGGCATAAAAATAAATAATTAACCCAAAACGTTATTAAATACAGCATGAACAACTGTTGATTTTTTTTTTATTGATTTGATGCCTTTCAGCGTCACTGAACAGGAATCAGTGAGCACTCAGATAAATATTTAGTAATAAAACAACTATTTTAAGATGAGAGAGAATGCCACATAAACAGTGGCAGTAGACCATGCACCACACAGCTTAAACCATGAGTGTCAATGCATGCATCAATTGTACATTATGTGTTTTTTACCAAAAAAGGAAACACTAACCTGAATGTAGTGGTCCATAGTTCTGGACGAGACACCACATCTTAACCATTGCAGCCAGATGCCATGCATGAGCCTGCCACATGGGGTCACTTACTACTGCTGCTGGCTGGTCATCATTAGTCAAAGTGGGATTAGAACTGATAACTACATTGGCAAAATGGGTCACTTCACCACCAGACTGGCACATGATCATATTATACAGAATGCAACAGGCAGTGAATATCCTATATGCAGTAGCTGGATCATACTTAACGGCACCACCAGATTCATCCAGGTACATGAAATGGCTCTTCAGGAGGCCAAACACCTTGTCAATCACAATTTGGGTCTGGGACAAGGATGTGTTTTATTTCTCCTCTGCAGTTCCAGATGGATTTCTCATGTTATGAATCATGGTTCCAGTGGATATCCACCAACCCCTTAAAAATAATAAAAAAGATGAGAAGACGAAATAAGAAAATAAAGATTAATATGCAGAAATTGCATTTAACATGAATAACTATTCTTCTTCTTCTTTCAGCTTTTCCCAGTTAGGGGTTGCCACAGCGGAACTCTGGTCTGCTAATGACTGACAGTAGATTTTTATGGTGCCGAGGTGCCAGCCCGACACCCAACCTTCAATGAAGGCACACCCATTCACACATGTCTTTCGAATGCCACTTGACCACAAGGAGGACATGTAGACTCCACACAGAAGGTACTCCAGCCAAGAATCGAATGGGAGAACCTCTTGCTGTGAGGTGACAATGCTACCGCTGCACCACCACAACTTACTCAAAAAAAAAAAAAAAAAAAAAAACATTTTCCACTTACAACCAAGGTGACCCACTGAATATTCTACCATGCAGGAGGTGGTGGCAAACTGAGCTAGTGTGCCTGATATAGGAATTGTGTGCACTGCCAGGATGCTGGACAGAGATGTTGGTTATGTACCCACATGCATCACATACTACCTGGTAATTGAAGGAATGGTAGCCCTTGCTATTGTGATACCATTCATTCTGTGGACCAGGAGGTGTCCTAATGGGGACATGGGTGCAATATGTCACACCCAGTACCTCAGGAAAGTGTACCATCCCATAAAAGGCATACATAGTCCAAGCTTGTTCCTGAGGTGATACCGATCCACATGGGCCAAGAGTACATTGAGGACCTCTTTCAGTGTCCTTGAAGCAGAAGCCTGTGAAATCCCTAATGCGTTCCCCAGTCCATCTCTGAAAGGTCCCCATAGCAAGTATACTGAGGGCTATGCATACTTTGATGTTCACACGAATAGGAAGTGCATGCATTCTTTCAGTGCCCCTATGGGAGTCAAACATGCCCACTAAGACCCTAATAATGTCACTGCCCACTCTAAATCTATAAACAATTTCTTAATTATCCAAGTTATAATGAATAATATTTTTTGGTGGGTGAGCACCACTGGGTGCAAGTGGTTTTGGACTGGACAAGCAAACAACTCTGTCCTAGAAATAGCAAAGTTCACTGCAAAAGGTAGCATTTTACCACTTGTAACTGACGGATTTGGTGATACTTCCCTTTTTATAGCGCATTTGCGACAATCGCAGGACAGCTTGAAAAACTGACTATGAATTGCAAATCATGTAAAACAGTCTTAATTAGCATACACACTTTTATATAACTTCTCATTTCCATCTTATTATCTGCTCATTTGCACAACTACATTTGAGGAAACTGTGAATTGGAATAAATGGTCTCTATGAATTGCAGTTCAGCTGTGCCTGTTTGTGCTCACCGCCTTAGTCCCTAATGCATTTGTATAAATAACTATGAATACTAGCTTAGGTTTATAGAGATAGATAGAATATTTATAAAAGGTCCAAATAAATTACATTGGCAACAGACTTTTAGACAAAAAACAAAAACAATGGATTGTCATGTGAGGTGGTTTATAGGTAAATACTAGCCTACCAGTCGGCAGACTATTACAAGCTTAACTAATAACCAGAGGTCAGAATCAAACCCTGTACTTTGTATTTGTGAGGTTAGGACCTTAACTGTTATGGTAATTCTGCACCCCTTCACCTTACCCCAATGGATCAGAACCATGAACCCTCAACACAAGGAACCCCTACATTAGTCCAATGCACTAACTGAGGTTTAAATTAACATTTTTAAGATGAAGTTTTTAAGGTTCATAAATCATTCATAGTTATAATTGTTTTAACCATGTATCGATGTAAGTTGCATTTATCCAGTTTTATCACCTTGTCCGCACATTGAATGGCAGTGGAGTTTTACGGTCAATCACCACCTGCAGTCTTTTTGGATGTGGAGGGAGCGAGCACAGGGGAGGAAACCGCACCGGAGGGAGGAGGACATGCAGACAAAGACACAAGCACCCCAGAGCCAGGATCGAACCGAGAAAACCTCTTTGAGGAGGGCTGCGCTATGCTAACCACTGCACCACCGTGGCCGCCCAAGTTGCATTTATCCAGTTTTAATTTGTTATTTTATTTCTATACTTTGCACTTTAGTTTATATGTACTGGTCACTGCTTGATGATGTCATCATTGGGAGGTTATATAAGGCAGTTTTTTGGCCTGAACAGATTAAATACTGATGAAAGCCAAGTGCTGAAACTGCATCTGGGTGCTGTGATATGTACTTTTTAGTTTTGGAATATATTCTTTAGTTTGGTTGATTTCTGCGCACTTTTCCCACTGTGAAACTATATTTACAAGCTTTTATTTTTGGACTTCTAACTATATGCATTGATGTTTTTTCAGGTCATGTGGACATAAGACATACAATAGGAAGAATGCTTATGCAGAATTTCTATTGGCTAGATATTTCAAAGGATGTGACATAATACTGCAGGGCATGTTAGCAGGAACAAAAGTTTAATAAGTCAAGAAACTAACCTAAGGACTCTTTGGTGCTGTTAGATGTTATTAAGGAACCACTACAGATGGTAGTCATGGACATTGTGAAGCTTTTTGGGTGATTAGTACCTCAAGCACCACAGGCAAGATGTATATCTTGGTGGTGGTAGACTGTGCCATTAGATCCTCTGAAATGATGACTCGATTTTCTATTGAGTCCGAAAAGGCAGCAAATATGCTATTATAGATTTTCAACAAGACAGTTTTTTAGAAGAAATTTTGGCGATAGAGATGCTAATTTAATATCCCACCTACTAATCTGCTTGTAGAATTATTGTGGGGTTAACACATCTAAATACTACACCATACTGTCCATAAATCAGTGGTCTGGTGGAGAGGTTTATTCCTACTCCTAAGATTATACTACACCTGATTTCATGCAGAGAAGTTCAAGCAGGAGTGGTACAGGTAACTGCCACATCTCCTGTTTACATACAAAAATGTGTCTGAAGAACTCACAGTTTTTTCATTCTTTAAGTTAACCACTATAAACCAATGTCCAAAACAAAAAAATAAATTGCTTGGAGCACACAAATCACAAGATTTAATGAAATAAAATCAAACACTCAACACTGGGTATACACAAAAACAAAGGACAATTAAGCCTTTTCATCCCTGGTAATATGGGACTTCATCAGAATGAAATATAACATCACGTCCACCTTTTAAATAATACCCCCCCATAGTTAAAATGTAATATGAATCCATAATTCAATTACATATAACTCTTTCATGCCCAAACTACAATATTCCATTCACAATGCAAATATTTTTAAAAACATTAAATAGTTAAAAAAACTGATTACAGTAAAATATAGCAATTTCACTTTATAAATACCTTTCTACTTATAAATCTAAACCTCACTTTAATGGGCCACCCTCGCCCTAAATACACTGCCTATGAACACAATTTCATTGAGGCCAAATCTGACTGAAGAATTGTTTTTTAACTGTCATTTGAGTTCCTTAGTTTCTAACCAATCATTCCAAGGGCCCCTCATATCTAAATGTACACTATGCACAATATAAAATTTAAATCTATGACCATCCTGCAACTTAATGTGTTTAAACAAGGCATCACCTTAATTTTTCTTTTCTATAAATCCTTTCTTTTAACACTCTTTTTGTTTTCTGAAATCAGATGCATTCAATATGCTGTGCAATGTAAATCACTTTACTACTATAACAACAGTATCATTGTGTAATATATATTCCACCATATCTTTCAATAAAAAAAACTTTATCGCTCCAAGATATATTCATAATTATATTGCTTGCAATGCCCACATGCTCTTAAACATGGGTGAGAGAGGAACAAAGCCATGCATACTAAAAGCCCCCTGACCAATCTAAACAGAGAGCTAAGAGGGTTAATTAATACTTCAAAGGCTGAATTTGAAGAAAAAATTGTTTCTCAGGAAAAGGATAACCACAAAGCTTTCTACAGCTATGTCCATAACCTCAGAGGAAATACACAGCAATGCGCAGAACTTACAGTAAATGGCAACACCCACACTGAACTGGAGGCCATTGCCAACCATTTGAGTGACATGTTCAGATAAAATTTCTCCCCCAATCCCCCCAATAGTCCAAAGGCAATACTACATAACACACACCCCCAACCATTACTAGAGAATGTGTTATTAATGCACTTTGCAAGGCCAAAAACAGTGCATCAAAGGGCCCCGATAACATCCCGGGATGTTTAATAAATAACATGAAACCTGACCTCTCTGGTCACTTTCAATCACTTCTCAACTTAAGTCTTCAGTCAGGTTTTGTGCCCAAGGAATGGAAAATGGCTACAGTCATTTCCCCTGCACAAAGGATGCCCAACCACTGATCCAGGTAACCACAGGCCCTTAAGTCTTACCAGTCTCATATGTAAGGCCATGGAAAGCATCTTCATGGACATGATAAGTGAGGACATAGATAACTTGCATACTCTGGACCCATCACAGTTCATCTTTGCTAAAGGAAGGTCATGTCTATTAAATCTGGTGGACTTTTTTGAGAGAGTCACCAAAGCATTGGATGAAGGTAAGACTGTGCACACAGCTTACCTTGACCTGGTCAAGGCTTTTGATATAATGTCCCACTCAGGCATTATAAACAAGTGCATTAGTTTAGGTATAAACCATTTTATCATCCACTGGATAGCCAACTGGCTCACTGATAGGACCCAGGAGGCCAAAATAGGTGAGGTCACCTCCACCAACAGGCCAGTGACTAGTAGAATTCCCAGGGCTCAATACTGGGCCTGCTCCTTTTTGCCATCTATTTTTCTAAAATAGAAATGTTGAAGGTTTATTGCTGACCAAGTATGAGGATGATTGCAAGCTGGACAGGGGGGGGGCTTATAATCAGCTCTCCTGAAGACACTAGTATTCTTCAAGAAGGTCTGTCTCTTATTAACAAATGGTACCAAAGCTATGGTCTTATACTCAATGTTAAGAAATGCATATTTGAACCATTTGGGAAATTAACCATCCCAGCTAATTACCATGTTGGTAATATGCCCTTAAGAGTCAACCCAGTGGTCAGGGATCTGGGTATACAAGTAGACAGTAGCCTTACATTCAAACACCATGTGGTCACAGTGGTTAGGAAGTTATGTTGTGCAACTTATAAGTAAGTGTATGGCATCTAGTTCCAAGGAGGTCATTATCCCACTGCACTATGCCCTTGTTAGACCAAACATAGATTACAATGCTCCCTTTGGTATGTACTTGCCCAGGCATATCAGCAACTAGAGTGACCTCAAAGGTTATTTCCAAAAAGACTACAAGGCATAACAAACCTGCCTTATGAAGAGTGCCTAAAAGGCCTTTCCTCTACTCAGTCTCCTGTAGATTGCTGAGGGGTGATGCATGCCTGGCATACAAGACATTCATAAACCCCACACTTATGAATCTCCTACATAGTTGTAAGTCAAAGAGTACCAGAAATACAAGGTCTAAGGACCTGAATTTTGTCTGTGATTTAAACAGAACATGATGGAGAGACAAATATGTGTCTCAGGGACTGCACCTCCTATGGAACAGGCTTCCCATCCATGTGAAGTAGAGTTTGTCTATTACTCAGTTTAAGCACAACCTGTAGATGGGGAATAGGAAATTTACACCGGGCCTGGCACCCATGTCCCTTATGGGCAGAGGTAGCTTATAAAAGTCTGGCCCTCAATGTCCTATTTGGATGCAGGACATCATTATTCTTTCAGGAAAACTTGGCTATCCTTAGAAAGGCCCCCTGGGTTGTTAGCCTAGTAATAATCTATAAATCTGTTACCTGGCATCCTTCCAATAAGTTTTTAAAATGTAACTCCTTCCTATATACCATTTTTGATAAAGGACCTAGTTGTTGAAACTGTTCCTCATTACAGGTAAAAATTTCCCAATTTTTGTTGACAACATTTTTTTATGACATAAAAATCCAAATTGTAAGGAAGAATCATATCTCTCCCAAACTCACTCACATTCCCATAACTGTTTTTGTTGTTAAACATAAAATCATTTTTACCTTACAATGGAAAAATATTCTCTGTTGCCTTTTTATATTTACTTCTCCATTAATGGTATTTATAACACCAATGGGGTACATCCTTCTCACTAACATCCCACTTAATTTAATACATTTTTCTTGGAATGCCTTATCTTGTGATATTATCCTAGCTAACCTCACCATCTGTCTTTTTATTAAGCCTTTTTTTCTGAAAGTGACAATGTCAGCTCATGTAATGTAACAATTAATTTGAGTAGGTGGGTTTCCAACAAATATTGGATTCAACTATTTTGTTGTCCCTGTTTTTAGAAATCAACACATCCAAATAGTTAAGCTCATCTTGAGAAGAACACAGTGACTTTCAAAAATTCTATAGTAGAGTTAATATATGTAAAAATTCATTGAGTTTGTCTTTACCATCTACCCAAAATATAATAATGGTTTCCAGGAATCGACCATACATAGTCCAGGATTTGTTAAAGTCTGAATTGAATATATAGTTATGGTCCCAAAATGCTACCACCAAATTGGCAAAAAAAGGGGGCACATGCTGCCCCTATGGCCACACCAGTTTGTTGTTGAAACAGTTGCTCCTCAAAGTACTTAAAGTTGTTACTTAATATAATCTCCATCAAACTTCTGTATAAAATAATTTCATTATGGTCTAAACCACTATGGTGACATAAATAGTCATAAAACCACTCAGCACCTCTTTCATGTGCTAAAACTGAAAACAGGTTACTTATGTCAATTGTCACAAAAGTAAGCCCATTACTATATATGCCATACAAAACTGTGGTCCAAAAATTCCCATGAATTCTTCAAAACATACTTTTAAGGTAACTTTTTAAGTTTGAAATCAATAAATGTAATCATAGTGCTGGTTTTAGATGATTTTGCATCTACAGTGGGGCACAACATTGAGTCTTCCACATTTTTATGTATCTTAGGAATCTCAAATGCAGTAAGAGTTCTTGGATATTCAACCCTTAAATGTTCATATTCCTGTTTAGAAATCTGCCCTGTACCCAAAAGTCATACAACAAGGTATCAATTTTGTAATAGGCATGTTCCTCTAATTGATGGAGACCTCTTCATATGTGTCACTGTACAATATTGTAGCCATCCTGTTCACATAATCATTAGAATTCATAATGACCAAGCCCCCACTTTTATCAGGTTTCATTAATCTAATGTTCACATCATTAAGAATATGATGTAATAATTCTTGATTTTTAAGGCTTACATTGCATTTCCTTACTCTACTATTAGTTTTTATCACCCTTCTGATATCCTGGTCACAACTTTTCTCAAATAGATCATACGATATTGGAAGGATTAAAAGTGCTTGGCCTGTAGCAGCTAAGGGATTAATGGTTATCCCAAGTGTCATTCTTGGTAAAGTACAAACTTAAATTAAGTTTGCTAAGTAAATAACCTTAAGTCAATTAAAACACCTTCTATTTTTGCTCTCCTAGCAGGGACAAATGTGAGGCCCTTTTCAAATAAGTGGGCCCATTCATGGCCGATATCAGTTCTGCTATAATTAAATAACTTAAAATTACCCTGGTCATTAAATATAATGCACATTCTACCTACATTTAATTCCTGTAACTCTCTGTCCTGCTGTTCCTGTTGTTGGTCTATTGATAGCCAAGGTTCTGTGTAGCCCTCTATGATAAATTCCACCCATAGCTGATTTATCTCCAGCCTTGATATTTGTTCCTTATTCTTGCTGACCTCCTGGGGGTGGGGAATCTAAAGGGATATCCTTACTAGATGGTACATAATCAGTGTTATTAATATTATTGAGAACTGGACTATATGTAGTATGCTTGCATTTTTCTACCACTTTTGTTATTGGGGGAGGCAGGTATGTATACCCCTTTTTGTAATCAATATTCTCTCTCTTCATCTTCCTTTCTTTTCTGATTTTGACATCGGAAACAATACTTTCAACCCTGTCAAAAATAAAATAATATTCCTTTTGTTTAACTGCAAAAAAAAAAGTTATTATTAATGGTGTTATCCAATTCTATTAATTCATGCATTAAATTGTCCATGTCTTTACTATTGTATTTAACCAGGAGTTTCCTGGGTACCCTTCACATGGTCGACATTTCATAAAGTTGAAGACTTTAAATAAATAAACATTAAATAAAATTGAAGACCATATGGCTGAGACTATATGATCGACTTCCGAAATGTCGACCATGTGTAATGGGCATCTCTGTATAATGCGAAATGGAAATATTTCCATCTTCCATGCTGTAATGCTATCTCGGAGTTGGTATATTTAAGTTCCAGAGGGGTGTGGGGTGGAGCCCCCCCATGGGGACCAATGTGAACGTAAGTGATTGTTGTATTTTTTTTTTACATGAAGTCGATCATATGGTCTCAGCCATATGGTCTTCAATTTTATTTAATGTTGACCATGTAAAGTAGACCTGAGTTTCCTATATTTATAACCATGTCAATCATTGCAAGTAATGTAAATATATTTTGGAGGGAGAGAGTTTTTTTATTGAAGGATATGGTGAAATATATATTACACAATGATACTGTTGTCACAGTAGAAAAGTGATTTACATCGAGCAGTGTATTAAATGCCCCTGTGTTTATATAGCAAAAAACGAAATAGTGTTAAAAGATAGGATTTATCAGCATCTGTATGACATAAAAAAGAAAAATGAAGGTAACAACTTGTTTAAACACATTAAGCTGCATGGTGACCATAGTTTTAAATTCTATATTGTGAACAGAGTACATTTGAATATGTGGGGTGCCCTTGGAAGAATTGGTTAGAAACTTAGGAACTCAAATGGCAGTTAAAAAACAATTCTTCAGCCAACTTTCCCCACAATAAAACTGTGTCCATAGGCAGTGTATTAAGGGAGAGGGCAGCCCGTTAATGTTCGGGTTAGATTTATAAGTAGGAAGGTAGTTATAAGGCAAAATTGCTATATTTTACCACTATCACTTTTTTAAAATTATTTATTGTTTTTAAAATATTTGCATTGTGTATGAAATTAGATATTGTAGTTTGGGCATGAAAGGGTTATATGTTCTTGAATTGTCAAATCTTGTTACATTTTAACTTGTGGAGGGTTATTATTTAAGAGAGACGGCCATGATTAGGGTTATCATATTTGGTTATATGAAAAAGAGGACAAAAACATATATGCTGGTAATATACCAACACATCTTTTTTCATTCTCTTAGGGTTGCCAAATTCTTCACACTTGGTGAAGACCAAAAAAAAAAAAAAAAAGGTCTTTAGTCTTTAATGCAGAACATCGCAGTTCTGCATTAAAGACAATAGCTCTGTGTTTGGCGATTTTTGATTGGCCCGTATGCCAGTATACAAGCCAATCAAAAACTTGCACAGTGGACCCTCTTCTGTTCAATGCGGAACATCAAGCAGTTCTGCATTGAACAAAGCTCTGTTTTTCGATTTTTTTATTGACTCATATACCAGTATATCAGCTAATCAAAAACTCACACAGCAGACCCTCTTCTGTTCAATGCGGAACATCAAGCAGTTCCGCATTGAACAGAGCTCCGTTTTTTGATTTTTTTTGATTGGCTCGTATACCAGTATACGAGACAATTAAAAAAAAAAAAAAACAAAGAGGAGGAAAGAGAAAATAGGGACATCTGTTTTTTGAAAATTCTGCATCGCAGAATTTTCAAAAACTGCCCGGATGCCTGGACAGGAGCCCAAAAAGAGGGCATGTCCAGGGAAACCTGGACATATGGTAACCCTAGTCATGATGCTGTACTCCATTCTGATGAAGTCCGATATTACCAGGGACGAAAGTGTTTAACTGTTCATTGTTTTCTTGTATGCTCAGTGTTGGGTGTTTGATTTTAACGCATTACAACCTGTGATTTGTATGCTCCTGGCTGTTAGTTTTTTTTTTTTTTTTTTTTTTTTTTGGACATTCATTCTTTAGGTGGCTGAACATTGACAGGGTGAAGAGTGATTTGGTTTAATTCATGATGGGTGGGTGAATCTGGCAGAGAGTAGCAGTTATCTGCTGTGTCGAGTATATGCTATATTTCAAGTTTATGCTTATAAAGCTGATGGGGTTGACCCAATAGCAAAAGGTCAGTCAGACTAGGATGCAAAGCATATACAGTTTAACAGAAGGTGATGGTGCTTATACCTGTCTGACACAATGAGATGCTGTGAGAATGGGAGCATCCTTTCACTACTGAGAAAAAAGTAATTGATGTGAACTATAGGTTTTTGGCAGAAGTGGGATGTTGAAATAAAAAAAATGTCTTTTACAATATATATATATATTTTATATATATATATATATATATATATATATATATATATATATATATATATATATATATATATATATATGGGTCTATCTCATTTGATCAAAACACCATTTGACCTAAACCCATTTGATCAAAATTTAATTTGATCAAAAACCAGTATTCAAGGCATAAAACTGGGATTTGTCCCCCTCCCCAATGTCATGTGTTTCTGGAGTTGGTAGATATAGTTAGGGGGGGTGCAGCTCCCCACATTGGGTGGGTGTGGGGGGCAAAGCTCCCCACTTAGTTTCCTTTAAAAGAAGAAAATAAAACAAAAAGTACAGATTTTAAATGAAAATAGGTGGGGGGGGCTTCACCCCCCACACCCCCCTCTCCTCTAACTATATATACCAACTCCAGGGTCGCATGACATTGGGGATGGAGACAAATCCCAATTTTTATAACTTGAATACTGGTTTTTGATCAAATTAAATTTCGATCAAATGGGTTTAGGTCAAATGGTCTTTCGGTCAAATGAAGTAGACCCATATATATATATATATATATATATATATATATATATATATATATATATTTTTATATATATATATATATATATATATATATATATATATATATATATATATATATATATATATATGAAACTTTAACTGCAAATGATAGAGACCATAAGATAAAAGTTTTAAAACTTTGAGATTGTAATAAAAAAAAAATAAAAAACAAAAATATTTTTTTTACCCCTCACACCCCTGCTAAAAGAATATACCAAAAACAAATAAATGTACTTCTCTCATCTTTATTCAAAAAAAACTAAAAAACCTTGCTAAGAACTTATTATCCAAGACAAGAAAAAATTCAGTCAAGAAGCTCAATCTATTCACACCTTAACCCCCCCAAAAAATTTGCTGCACAAAGAACAATATTTTCCTTCCAGGGAAACCTTCTACCCCCAGCCCCTTCCCCAATAAATTACCTCTTTAACCACCAACTTCTAAACAACTACTTCATAGACTCTATCTGCAAACTAACCCCCTCCAGGCTAGGGTTACCATACATCCGGGTTTCCCTGGACGCATCCTCTTTTTGGGCTCCTGTCCGGGTGGTTTTTGAAAATTCTGCATTTTGCCCAGACAAATCACAGAATTTTCAAAAACCAGATGTCCCTATTTCCTGTTTCCTCTGCTTTGTTTTTTTTTTTTTTTGGCTTGTATACCAGTATCAATCAAAAAATGGAGCTCTGTTCAATGCAGAATTGCTTGATGTTCTGTATTGAACAGAAGAGGGTCCACTGTGTGAGTTTTTGATTGGCTTGTACACCGGTATATGAGCCAATAAAAAAAAATCGAAAAACGGAGCTCTGTTCAATGCAGAACTGCTTAATGTTCCACATTGAACAGAAGAGGGTCCGCTGTGTGAGTTTTTGATTGGCTCGTATAACAGCATATGGGCCAATCAAAAATCGCCAAACATGGAGCTATTTGTCTTTAATGCAGAACTGTGATATTCTGCATTAAAGACTAAAGACTTTTTTTTTTTTTTTTTTTTGTTGGTCTTCACCTAGTGTGAAGAATCTGGCAACCGTAAGAGGATGGAAAAATATTTGCTGATATAATACCAGCACATATTTTTTCATCCTCTTTTTCATATAACCAAATATGGTAACCTTCTCCCAACAACAACCAATTTCAACCTCCCCCACCCCCCTTCACCATCTGCCTCCACTCATCCTTCTCCATGAACTCTGTTTCCACTGCTTATAGAAAATCCCTTTTGCAGAAACTTAAACCTTCCTCTCTTTCCTTCGACATCCTACACCCCCCCCAAATTTATTGCAGCCAGTACTATAGAATATCCCGTCTCAGTCCTCATCAACCATTCTATTAAGGAATCCTCAGTCCCTGAAATTTGGAAATCCTTCTATACAATTCCACTTCGCAAATGGGGTAACTCCACTGACCCTTCCAATTTCTGACCTACAGCCATCCTCTCCACTTTCTCAAAATTTCTGGAGAAATGTATTCACAGACCACTTCTTAAATAATTGCTCCTGGAAAATCTCCTCACCCCATCTCAACATGGATTTTGGCCCCACCATAGCACATCAACACCCCTTCTATCCTTCACCCAGACTATAGCAGAGGCAAGATATAACAATATACTTGTGTCATGTCTATTCCTTGACCTATGCAAGGTATCCAACACAGTCTCCCAACCTAAGCTTCTTACCAAACTAGCTGAACTCAACCTCTCTGCATCAACTACTCTCTGTTTCTCTAGTTACCTTAACAACAGACAACAATCTGTTAGATGACAGACCTCCTGCTCACCTTTCCTCCCTAACCAAACAGGTGTCCTGCAAGGATCCATTCTACTCCTCCTTCTCTTTAATATTTTTACTAACAATCTCCGCTCCACCTGCTGCACCTCTTCTCTAATCCTAGTACACCAATGATTCTACACTTATTAACCTCGCTGACAACCCTACTGACCTTCACTCCCTCACACAGACTTCTTTTAACCCTATTGAACACTGGCTAATCAATAACCAACTCATTCTGAATCCAAAGATAACTAAGCTTCTTCTTTTCCTCCCAAAATCTATGTCCAAACTTAAAACTTCATTCAGTCTCTCTTCCCTAGACAACACCATCATTCATCCAAAAAAAAATGAGGAAAAAGTGTCCAAGTAAAACAAAACCAATAGTCTCCAAAAAGGCACTTTGGAAAAACAGCCCAACACTCGACTAGGTTAGAAATAGACTTTATTAACCAAAAAGTAACACATAAACACAGTATATTATCACTGCATTTTTGTCCCCAGTTCAGACTTCATGAGATGTAAAACAGCAGTCAAAATTACATTCTTTTATACAAATAACACCTTTGAACTACCAATAAAACAACTTCCTTAATTATCCAATAGAGACAACTTAACTGAACTACTTAAGACTGATCAAAATAAACATTGTCCTTGTTTATACCCCAAAATAGTGAATTAAATTCAGTTTATAAGGACTTGCTAAAAAGTTTAAAACTTAAAATATTGTTATATTAAAATATCTTTTGCTATTAAAAACAAAGCTCATTAACATTTATTTCTGTTTTGTGCCATCTAGTGGTCCAACCTGTAAAATCATAAGAATTATTTTAAAACTTGGAGATAATATATATGCGTTTATGTACATATTAAATCTTATAAATATAATAAAATGTTCAAAAAGAAAACAGTTTAAAACATCAGAGAAAATCAAAAATCTAAAAGAAAGGTAGTGCATCATATCATATCATAACCTAGCAGCTCAACTTCAAAACGGGGGCAAGGGAGACAGTTTCATTTAATCCTAGAAATCTATTAGCCTCTAAAATAATCTGCCAATAGACATCTTTGTATTCAGTTTTGATCTCCCATGACCCCCCCCCCCCAACATTGACTGGTACTGTATGTGTATAAACAAAGCATTCTTTTGATTTTTATTTCTTACATCAGAAATATGCTCACACATTCTTTTTCTAAATTTCCTTTCCATCTTATCCACATAGTATGCAAAACATGCTTCCCACAATGCAATGTACACAGCCCCACTTGTATCACAAATACTGTAAGTCTTACATACAATGTATCCATCTCTACCTACTACATAAATGGCTTCAGCATTAATAACAAAAGTATACTGTGGACATGAGGGACGTCGAGGAGCTCTCTGATTATGTAGCCCAGGCAGGTATGACCCTGACCTTGAGCAGTATCCTACCTTCACCTAGAATGATGCCACAATACAGTGATAAGATGATCAGCTTTAATAATTGGCTTAAATTCTGGTGTCATTCAAAGGGGATCCAATGTCTGTCTGCCTGGGATGACATGCTGGACAAGCCACGCTGCTTCGCAAGGGACGGCTTGCACCTGTCACCCCTGGGCTTCCGGATATTGGCAAAGGCTCTTGCCACCCCCATAGTGCCTTTTTAGGCAAGGCTCAAATTCTAAACCTACCACCCTAGAACACCAAAGGAAAAAAACTAAGGGTAATGCTGCTCAATGCCAGAAGTCTCAATCTCAAGATGCGAGGCCCTTCTCAATATGGAGAACATCGATGTCTGTGCTGTGACAGAAACCTGGTTCAAGGCTCCTGAGAGCACCCCAGCACTAACAGGTTTCACCTCATATCGCCCCAAAATCCGGACAACACCAAGAAAGGAGGGGTGTCCATATTCATAAAGGACACCCACACCTCAAGGTTGGCATCGGAGACCATCCAGGTGCAATTAACCATAGGCAAGACTGCTCTGCAATTTGTAGCATGTTACAGGCCACCCTCTCAAACTCAGGAACCTCACATGGCCTTCCTGAAAACATATAAATGTATCTCCAAACACCATCATACTAGGTGACTTCAACTACCCTAATATAGACTGGGAACACTACAAAGATTCCTGGAGTTCATAAACTCAAATGCCATGGAACAACTAGTCACCATCCCGATCTCATCATCACGAACATGGGATCAAAATGTTTCACTGGTGAGATCAGATCATAAACTAATCTTGCTGGAGGTCCTCATGAAACAAAAAGACCACAGTGAAAATAGTGTGGTCTCCTTTAAGGCCCCTGAGCCAGTGGTAAACATTACTCAAACCGCTGAATCACTTACAAATGCCTTCTACCAGCACCTACAGGACTGCATGGATCAGGCAATCCCAAACAAAACTAAGACTCTCTGTACCAAAGTCTGGTGGACCCCAGCCATAAACAAGCTCTACAACAAAAGGAGGAAGCTACTACAAGATAGAGCAAAGATCATTATAAGTAAAAAAGGACTCTAAAGACAATCAGAAACCTAGGAGGAAACTCCCAGATATGCTCAGAATTAGTTCAAAATGATGTGAAAATTACTGAACCTACACACATTGCTAACATACTGGCTGACAGGTTCAGGGAGAGATATCTATTCCAGAGGATTGTAGCCCCCAAACATCTCAGGTGAGAACTGCCCTCACTAAGGCAAAAACACAGCATCCATGGGACGGATGGTGTCATGAACTCGAATTAAACCCACAGTTAGGACAGCTGTTTAATCTTAGCCTCACCTCAGGATTGACTGTGGTCCCACTTCATAAGGCGGTGCCTCCACAGACCCTGAAATTACCACCCCATTAGCTTGACAAGCCTTATCTGCAAAGCCATGGAGAGGATCATAATGGAACTCATAAATAAAGACATAGGGAACTTGCAGACTTTGGATCCAACCCAGTTTGGCTTTGTCAAAGGCAGATCCTGCCTCTTAAACTTGGTTGACTTTTAGACAGTCACCAAGGCCATTGATGAGGAAAGGCAGTCCATACAGCCTACCTCGACCTGGCAAAGGCCTTGACACAATACCCCACTCAGGTATCCTCATCAGCTTGAATGTAAACCCATACATCACAAGATGGCAGAACCCACAGGGTCAGAGTTGCTGGAGCCATGTCAGACTCAAAGCCTGTCACAAGTGGTGTCCCACAGGGCTCAGTCCTGGGTCCACTCTTGTCCGCATCTACTTTTCTGAAGTACAAGCAAACACAGTGACAAAGTTTGCAGATGACTGCAAACACAGATATCCTCCAGAAGGGCCTCACAGAAATGGATAACTGGTGCCAGAGCCGGTGACAATCCACTGAGCACAGAAAAAGTCATCAGGGATCTGGGGACCCAAGTTGACAGTAGTCTTTTTGACACTCATGTTGCTAAAGTAGTTAGGAAAACCTTCTATATCGCCCACCTGATCATGAAGGGATTCACATCTAGATCAAGGGAGGTCATCGTCCCCTGTACTCATCACTCATTAGACCTATGATTGAGTACAATGCCCAATGTATCTGACCAGACACCTGATGCAGCTTGAAAGTTCCTCACCAAAAGGATAAAGGGTCTCAAAAATATGTCTTATGCTGCCCGACTGAAAGAACTCCAGCTTTATTCAGTCTCATACCGCTTGCTCAGAGGTGACCTGTGCCTGACATATAAGGCCATGTCAAACCCAGATTTGATGAATATGCTTCACCTCAAAAAATCTAGATCCCTCAGAACCACAAGGGTGGGAGACTTAAACCTTGACACGGTTATAAATAGAACGTGCTGGAGGGACAGATTCATCACCCAGAGACTCCTTATGCTTTGGAACAATACATGTGAGGCAGAGCACCTCACTGGCCTTGTTCAAGAGGAATCTTGACCAATGGATGGGAGATCGCAGATATACCCCAGGGATTACTTCAGTGTCACTGCTTGACAGAGGCACAGAAAAATGATAGGCATAGTTTTTATTCAAACTAAAGGGGTGGCGAAAGCCACATAACTATGGGCTAGGCTTATAAATGCCCTTGGGCAGATAGCCTAGTATGAACCTATTTAAATGTGCCCACCTATCTCTGCCTTTTATAGTTAACATCACTTTTATTACATTCTAATAAATCCTTGATGTTAGCACCCTTCCTAAAATAGTTTTCAGGGGTTTATCAAAAATAAACTTCAAATTAAATAAACTTGCAAATTTAGTCCATTTTACATCCTTAATCCAAAAAAATTAAGCTTATTCTTTATCTTCTAAAATCTTTGTCCTGGCCCTTTTTAAAATGACTCACACTAACACCAAAAACATTTGATGACCTTTATTAATTCAACCAAATTATTAGCTTTATTCACTTAAAAGTAACAATTAACTGAAGTCAGCACGTTCTTCCCAGCAACATCAGGGCAGCGTACCCATTCACCCTGTCCAAGTCATCCATCAGGGCAGCATACCCACTTACCCTGTCCAAATCATCCATCAGGCCAGAGTACCTACTCTCCCTGACCAAAACCTTAAACAGGCAGCATACCTGCTCACCTTTCCAAATCAGCAGCATCCAAAATAAACTTGCTTATTGTTATCAAACAGTGTCCGGCAACTCACTTGATCTCCAAATTCAATGCCATCAACACCATCATCTAGAGGGGGAACAGAAGAGGATAATCTTGTCCCTCTTCTCTGCCTAATAGTCCCACTTTAATCTCAGCAGATAAAGTAACACGAGAAGGAAAAAACGGGAGGGAAGGAGGGTCACAAACTCACACCTAAATATGACACCACTTCCCCTGCTACAGCAATATAATCACTAAGCCCCTCCCTAACCCTATCTCACTTCCCCTAGCTCCCCAAACCAATTAATCCATTAACATCCTAAACCCAGCTAACGTGACTTAACACTATACACGACTCTCCCTTTCCATTCCCCGTATTCAAGTCCCCCCTCCCCTCGCCCCAAAGAGGGTCCTGGGCAAATTGGTTTGTCCCAAACCTCATTTGTTCAGGCCCCCTTTAAAATGACTCACACTAACACCAAAAACATTTGATGACCTTTATTAATTCAACCAAATTATTAACTTTATTCACTTAAAAGTAACAATTAACTGAAGTCAGCACATTCTTCCCAGCAACATCAGGACAGCGTACTCACATACCTTGTCCAAATCATCAATAAGGGCAGCATATCTACTCACTCTGACCAAAACCTTAAACAGAAAGCATACCTGCTCACCCTTTTCAAATAAGCAGAATACAAAATAAACTTGCTTATTGTTATCAAGCAGCATCCAGCAACTCACTTGATCCCCAAACTCAATGCCATCAACACCATCACCTAGAGGGGGAACAGAAGAGGACAATCCTGTCCCTCTTCTCTGCCCACCAGCCTGAGCTCAGGCTGTTCCCCCTCTTATCCAATAGCCTTCACCATACCCTCTAAAAACAATTTCAAATGTACATTAAATAAATCAAAAACATCACTCAAATGCACCCCATCTGATCGAAAGCAGACACCATCTCTATCTTTAAAGTCCCTATGCTCTATAGTATACATGCCTAAGCCTCCCAATTGGCTAGCCAACCTCTGATTAACAAACCTTTGACCCCGCTCCACAGCCTGGTAACTGACCACATTCCCCCAAGTCAAAAGTGGTACTATCTCTGACCGTACTATATACATACCAGGGCATAACGTCTGCAACTTAAACAAATCCTTTGCCATGGTCACCACCAAATGTTTCTTCAGAAGAATTCCCAAATCATTACTGTCTAAGTGCACCACTAATATTTGTGGATAATGTACTCTCCACCTTACCACTTCAAATTCATGCATCAATCTGACCTAACCTAGACAAATCCATATTCTTTCCATCTACCTTAACTGCTGCCTTTTTCTCCACCCAATGGATATAGAAATGACCTAGGATGACAATCTGTTTTCTGGAAAGAGAGGGAAAAAAATTTAATTAATTAAATGCAAATTAAACCTTATCTAATATAAGATAAAAAGGCATTTGAAGACCACCTCCAAACTCTTTTAATAACCTCAATGGATCTTCCTTCCCTAACCAAGTCTGAAGCCCTACCTATATGAAAAGAATGAGCTGCAAACCTCTCAGCTGGAAAACCCATACAACAAAAACCCTCCTGATGATTTGCATGAGCCGACCACTTGTTACCCTCCTGCCATCTGACAACCAGAAAACCAAGTCATACAGGTCCCACACCTGAGTCTGCCTTAATTCCATAGCCCACCTTACTTGGTAAAGCCTAGCATTCCTGTATTTTTTGAGCACTATTGATGCACATTTTCCCAATTGATCTATTTTAGACCTTCATAGCCTAATATGCACTGTCCCAGGACCTGTCATTACATCCCTCCAAAGTAATGATCCTAACAACTCAGACACATGGAAGACACCAAAATATAACCACACACACAAAGTGACCCACATAATGTAATCCACAGACTACCCTTCCAGTAAGGCTAAACCTTTCAGTAACACTTTCAGAAATTCATCGTCAATGACCATCGCATATCTCTATGCTCTCCAGCCACCATTCCCTATCCCCTCAGCATATGCCCAACCATCCAAAACTTTGTAAAATCATGCAACACAAATACCTGCGCAAATATGCTAATTGCTGCCAAATCCACCCTGTTTGTAGAGCCTTGCCTAAACCCCAAGCCTGAGCTAAGTAATGAAGCAGCAACTCCTCTTACCAAAATCCTTCTTCTTCCATCAATTGTAAAACAAATTCATCAAATTCGCAAAGAGCCCTACCATAAGCCTTCCTTGTAGACAGCACCCGAGATTGTTGCACCAACCTCCTGGTCACCTCAAGCCAAGATACCACACCTCCTCTGGCAGTGATACAGATACTTCCTCCACCCCTGGCACTAGCTGTCAAAATCTAGAAAACTGAAATCGGGAAAAGCTGTCAGTAATGGCATTCCTTACCCCAGGCACATACACCCCTGTAAATGAAAAATGAATTATAAAACTCTGCAAAACCAACTTATGCAAAATTAACAATAACAACTCTAATCTGACCGTGTTTGTCTGCAACACATGCACCACTGCCATGTCATTAGAATGAGAAATTACCCACTTCCCTTGCAACTGGTCCTTCCAAACTACCAAGGCTGCCCAAATTGACATCAACTCTAAAAATGCAACCTCCATTTTCCAGTCCTCCTTCCAATCCAGTGGCCAATGAGCTGCAAACCATTGTCCTCCAAAATAAGCTCCCATTCCACTGCCCCCCACTGCATCTGTGAACAACTGGAGCTCCTCTTGAGTCTGCTTGCCAAAAGGAAATCCCATTGAACTGCTCCAAAAAACATAACCAAAGCAACAAATCCTCTTGAACCAACTTGTTAACCCTCACCCAGTGGTGACACTTACACTCTTTTAACAAGGCCAGTAACCTACAGAAAGTACACCCTGGATTCACCGCCCAACATGCAAAATTCAAAAACCCTAACAGCTCTATAACCATCCAGATCCATGCCTTATCATTAGCCACAACTGGTGTATTCCTAGCCTTCAATCTGTCTATCTTATCCATAGGCAGACAAAACAATCCCTGTTCAGCATCAACTAATAATCCCAAAAAATCTAAAGTTCTTGCTGGGCCTTCCAACTTATGCCAAGCCAATGGGACCCCACGTCATCACACATTCCCAAATATTCTTGCATCCCTTCCTATGCTCCATCCTGTCCCCCTCAACTAATAAGAAATCATCCAAATAATGTACTGCTTTCTGTGTACCCACCTGTTGCTGCCATACACAATGAAATACCATACTGAATTTCTCAAAGGTAGCATATACAACTGAACAACCCATCAGAATGCCCTTTTTGAAATAAAATTTATTTCCTACTACTAAGCCCAGTAATGGCCACTCCTCCTGCCTGATGGCACCAAATGAAAGGCAGACATTTATCCACCTTTACTAACCAAGGATCCTTGAAACCCAGAATAACCCCCACAGCATCATCCTAGGATGCATAACTAACCCTGGCATCTACACCTGCAATGAAATCATTAACCAAGCTCCCTTCGGGATACCACAAATGATGAATGAACCTAAACTCACCCACCCATTTCTTTGGTACCAGATCCAATGGAGAAACCTTAAAATTGTCAAAAGGTGGAATGTCAACAGGGCCCAGTAAATGACCCACCTGATGCTCCTTCTCAACCAAACCCCATAAAATGTCCTCCTTATCCCGCACTGATCACAGATTCTTGCAAGCCATCCCGTCCCCACCACCCTGGATTTAATACAGAACCGCCAATAAAAAACATCCAATATCTCAAGTGCAATATCAGGAAAGCCTTGGAGCATGTGCTGTAAAATCCCCACCTTAATGGGAGAATGCAATCTCTCCCCTTCCCTTAACCCCTTTGAAGAGAACCCCACCCCTTGACCCATGAAAATTACCCCTACCACTAAAGTTCTGAAAACCCTGAGAAGACTGAAAGCCCCCATTTCCCTGATGTTAAGTTCACAGTCATAGAATTAACCTCACAGCACCCACATTGAGCAGCTGGATGACTCCCCCTGCACCTTGAACAAACATGCAAAAACTTGCACCCTACCCACGAACAACTTCCAGCATTAAAGGTCCAACACACAGCCCTCCCTTCTCCCCCTTTACCTCCTCTAATACTCCAGCTGTAACTGCCCATCATGGTAGACAACCAGATGTCTGGATGCCTTACCTCCCAGTGGAAAGAATGATCTACCACTTTCAACTTCCGAAACCTCTGGTCATACCACAACCAAGCATTCCAAGGCTGTAAATGCTGAACCTCCCAAATCGTAAGAAAATAAGCTAAAAGAGGCAAAGTCAAAGTTGCATCCTTTTCCAACAGCACCGCCATATAGTAAATGAAATTGACTACCCAGTTTTTCCATGTTTGAAGTCAAATTCTACATACCCTCCTCCTTCTCAATGCAGCCAGAGAGGCCAACAAATCTTTACTGTTAGCTGACTCAGACTCCACTAACCATTGTACCCCCTCTGCATCAATTAACTCAAAAATATCCATGTATTTCCCCTTCCAAATCTTCTCCTTAACTGTGGAAGGAATATATGGAGGCAAAAAGACTGCCCCCATTTCTTAACCCAAAAAATGCATAGTTAACCAGTCAACTGGGTGAAGGCCAAAGTCAGAACCTAGTTCAGAACTCAGTCCTAGGCTATCCACTGACCCTGCACTGTCCTCCTAATTGCTCCCCCCACTGGACCCAAAACTCCCCGTAACCTCTGTGGTAGCCCACCTCATGGCATTTCAGTCACAACCAAATTCTGTCCCAAAGGACTCCTTGCCCTAATCAACTGCCCCCACATTCCCTGCATCTGCCCTGCCTACTAAAACAATCGATGTACGATCATTACCTGATCCTCTGTCTTGATCCCTGCCAGGCACTGATGGGCTAACTAGAACCACCTCATTTGATACTCACTGTCTCTTGCCATGAGCTGCCGACCTAGCCCTCAGACTGAACCACCGCCTCTTTTGCTTGGAGTCTCCAACCTGTTCTGTCGCCACAGCATCATCATTTGACACATCCTGGAACAGCTCTTCCACCTGGGCCACTATCGCCTCCCAATGCTGATGAAGTCTCTGCATGCTGGCCATCTGCAAAAAAAAAAAAAAAAAAAACATTAGCATAGTAGTTACAACAGAGTCCACTATAACAACCAAGGTCTGAGGAAAAAAACAGACAAGCAAGAAGTCATGTTTATGAACCTGTCACGTCTGACTGTGAGTGCCAGTAGGCCCTGCTGCATCTGTGAACAACTGATTTTTTTTTATTTGTCCCAAATACGTTAACAAGTAAATAGGAACTTAGTGCACTTATGGCATTATTTTAATAAATAAAATTAAGCAGACTTAAAATATTATGTTTTATAAGTTAGGTGAGCCTGCTATCCCTCCACCCCCCATTTTTGGGATGGAATCAAAGTGTCCCTTCAACAGTGACACTCAGCTAAAGCCATGTTACCTCCTCGAGTGGCTAGCCTTGCAACAGAAGCTCTCCCACTCCACCCATGACTAGGGCTTGCTGGAAGCCTTTATCCTGCTGCTGCAGTCCCTTAGATCCCTTCCCGCAAAGCTCTCGAAGCATCACCTGTATACCCTCATACTTCGGTCATCTCTATCATTCATCTCTCTTCTTTTTTCTTTTTTTATGTAACCTTAGCCCTATCTACCATGCAAAGACTTCCCTATCACTAATTACCTATCCAGAGCTGCCTCCCTGCCCACCCCTCCCCCTCCTAATGGTTGCTACCTCAGAGTGCATGCATGGCCCACCGGGAGCTTGTCAACAGTCAAAAGACCATGAAACAAAATCACCCACTCCCATTATCACTATGGAGCTTATCCAGGAATGTAGTGATGACGAGAAACACCATCCCCACCAATGAGAAGCCCAAATGCCAAAACAGAGCAGGAAACCCACTGAAGAGCAGCTTCCCACCTCTTCACCATACCGCTCCTCCTCTCCACCGGCGAAATCTGGACAAAGCCTAAAAACCACTAAGTGAACAAAGGTACGAAGTTGGGAGAGATTTTACTTACAGCTTACAATTACAGGGATAACTGCATTTGTGTTAGCGTGCCTGCACTCTCTTCTACCAACACTATGAACCATGCCATAACTATTAAAATTAATCTACCCTCTACACTCCCATCTGGTGGAATCATACCCCCTCATACCTCTATCGCAGCACCGCTTAAACCAAGACCACAAATTACTTAAAAAAAAAAAATATATATATATATATATATATATATATATATATATATATATATATATATATATATACTCCACCTCACCTTACCAACCAGTCAACCTAAAGCACAACCCACCAAGCACATATACCCTCTAAGGCATACCTGTCACATACCTGTCACTGGAGTACCTACAGGTCAACCTGGAAGTAAGTTAGCTTTACAAACTCACAACTAAATGTGACACTACTGCCCCTGCTACAGCAGTATAATCACTATGCCCCTCCCCAACCCTACCTCACTTCCCCTATCTCCCCAAGCCAATTAACCCATTAACATCCAAAACCCAGGTAACTTGCCTTAACACTATACGCAAATCCCCCCTTCTCATTCTCCATATTCAACACCCCCCTCCCCCCAAAGAGGGTCCTGGACAAATTGGTTTGTTTCAAACATCATATGTCCAACCTTAAAACTTTTTTCAGACTCTCTTCTCTAGACAACACCATTATTCACACTGACACCCATACCAAACTTCTAGGAATCACAGTTGGCAATCAACTGAAATATGACCATCATATTTAAAAAAAGACCAATCAAAAACTCTGTTTACTGTATAGAAACAAAAAATTCTTATCCATCACCTCAAGGACTTCACTAGCTCAAGCATACCTCCTCTCCTGCCTACTCTATACTTCTCCTATATTTATCCACCTCCAAGCAAATCTATTAACCAAACTTGAACAAACCTATAACCAGATAGCCAGATTTGCCTGTAACTTCACTTACAAATCCCATCACTGCCTTGCCCTTAACCAACTACAATGACTTGAATTCCCTCAACTACACCAACTTTCTCAGCTACTGATGACACATTCTGTACTTTACAAACTGACTGTCCCTCTTTGTCCACCCTCCTATCCCTATACAAACCCTTAAGAACCCTATGCAAGACTGACCAACTGCTACTTGACACCTACAGGTCTAACAAAACAATAGGCAGATTACTTTATAAATGCTCTGTATCTCAAACCTGAAACAAACTCCCAACCAATATACATTCTGTTCAATTCTCATTTTGTTTGAAAAGAGAACTGAAGAACTACCTTGCTAACTCCCCCTCCTGCACCTGTCACCACCTGACCTAACACATAGGCACCCAATTGTTAGACCATAACAATTTTCCTCTCCTTACTTTAATATAACTTTCATAAATATTAGTCCTGTAGTCCCTCAGCTCTCCAGCTGTGCAATACTACACTTAAATCTCATCTTTCTCTTCCTTACCTACTATACTTCCCACCTCTCCCAGCTGTTCTCATATCCTGCTTTCTTTCACTGTCTTGACTCCCCTACACTTTCCTCCCCACCCCTCTACTTCTACCCTTCTATGTATTACTCCTCTATCTTTCCTATCTACCAACTCAGTTTCATCATTAAAGATGTTTAAGAGCTTTTTTTTATTTGTAAATCTTCATTTTTACTACATTTCTCCACCTCTTTTACTTTTTAGCTATTGTTTTTACTGAATTTTATGCTTTGTTAATTTTCCACTACCACATGAATGTATGTTTGCTATGTACCCATATTCATTTATGGCATGAATGCATGTAGTTACGTATACAAATTCACATTATTTGTAATGTAAACGTTGTTAGTGTTATTATTATTCTCTTTTGTGGAGATTTTCTCCTCAGGTCTCCATTGAAAATGGCCCATCAACCAAGTGGACTGACCTGGTTAACAAAAGACAAATAAATAAATAATTAAATAAATGCCACCTCCAAGATAGCATTACAGTGAGGAAAATGGTCAGTTTCCCATTTCATGCTGTATGGCGATCTCCATTAAAAACTTTCAAAGTTTCAAAACTTCAGTCGTGACCATTTACAGTTCGAAGTTTTGAAACTTTGAGCTTGTGAAGGGAATCCATATATATATATATATATATATATATATATATATATATATATATATATATATTAGTACACATACATTCAAAATAACGAAAGTCACTATTTCAAAATCCAGCATCTATAAAAGCTAAACGAAAGCAGTAAATCGATAGTACAAAGACATAAAGCACATATAGTGGCTAAGGGGAAAGGAAGGGTACCTGTACTAAACTCTACACACAATATCATATCCCTTGCATATCCTATCCTCCTTGCAGTACACATGTTATTTCACTACATGTATATATCTATATACGATGTTTTCGTTTATGCCTCGCTATTCAGTAGACTTGACTTATTTTTGAAATGTCGCTGTACTGACATGAACCCATATATATATATATATATATATATATATATATATGGGTCTACTACCGGAGATCGAAATTACACTATTTCGAAATCCAGTAGTAGAAGCCCACTAACCCAAAAGTGCACTTCACCGAAAGGACACTTTCGCGAACACCGCTTGAGTGAATGGTTACAGACCTTATGGTTAGGGCTTGGATTAAGGATAGTGGATAGCTAGTAGTGCTATCCACTATCCTTAACCCAAGCCCTAACCCTAATGTCCATGACTACCACACCACAGTGGAGGACATTGCCTGTTCATTCTAGTGGTGTTCGCGAAAGTGCACTTTCGGTGAAGTGCACTTTCACGTTAGTGGGCAACTAATACCGGATTTCGAAATAGTGTAATTTTGATCTCCGGTAGTAGACCCATATATATATATATATATATATATATATATATATATATATATATATATATATATATATATATATATATATGTGTGTGTGTGTGTGTGTGTGTGTGTGTAGGGTCTATATTATAACATCGAAGTCTTAAAATTTCGAATGTTATAATATCGAACCCTAGGCACCGAACGCTGAAAATAGTGAAGCTGCAGAATATCGAATTCTTTCCTAGGGAAAGTATTTGGTGGGTTGTTTCTACAGCTTTGCTATTTCCTCGACTGTGGAGTGAAGGTTCCAGACCAAGTTATGGTAAGTGTGCGAACAGATCGGGTTAAGGTGTGTGATAGCTAGGGACCTTAGGGTTAGGGAGCGGGTAAGGTGAGTGTGCTATAGGGACCTTAGGGTTAGGGAGCGGATAAGGTGAGTGTGCGATAGGGACCTTAGGGTTAGTGATCAGGTAAGGTGAGTGTGCAATAGGGACATTAGGGTTAGGAAGCAGGTTAGGTGAGTGTGCGATAGGGACTTTATGGTTAGCGAGTGAGTAAGGTGAGTGTGCGATAGTTAGGGAGCTTAGGGTTAGGGAGCGTGTAAAGTGACTGTGCAGTAGTTACAGACCTTAGGGTTAGGGTTGGGATAAGGTAAGTGGATAGCTAGTAGTGTATGTATGGTTCACGGTCATCTACACCTGTCCTGCTGAGTGTGGCTGGTGGTGGATATGTGACCCTCAGTGACATCCATGTGTGTCACCTATTGACACCCACAGTTCTTTGGACCATCACATGTACTGCAGTGGGGGTTGTCACCCAGTGTAGTGCCTAGTATGTTGACACCAGTATTTGTTATGAATTTCCTGCTGTCCCATATAGTTGCCTGCTGCTATCCCATTCAGCCAGCAAATTTCCTGGCATGCTTGCATCCATATCATACATACAAGTATGAGAACATACTACTCCATTCAGTAATTGATCGGAAGAGTGACTTACCTTGTTACTGGGCCAGTATTGAGGACAATGCTGGAGGGCTGACTATGTTGGATGCACATAGTACACTCCCTATACATGGTAAAGCTCAGGTAGTGTCATATTTGGCATCCCTTTTACTGTATGTGCAAGACGGAGAGAGGTATCTGTCCCTGGGTCCCTACAGTGTCAGTGTGTGTGCTATGCGTTGCCTCTTTGCCAAGGCTTGGGCATACTGTGCATACCTCCTTCTGTCAACAGGGGCTCAGGATGTTCCTCCTCTGAGTCCCTCTGTGCCTGTACTGGCCTTAGCAATGGTGGGCGCACTGTGTGGTCCTGTCCCATGCTGTTCCGGCTGCAGCTGTTTCTGCAGGATCATATTGTATAGCATGGCACATACTATGAACATTTGTGTACATGTAGCTGGAGAGTACTGCAAGGGTCCACCGGATATGTCAAGGCACTGGAACCGTGACTTGAGAACCCCAAACACATGCTCTACAATGATCCTGGTTTGTGCGTGTGCCTCATTATGGTGTTCTTGTTCAGGTGTGTGTGCATTTCTGATGGGTGTCATCAGCCATGGCTCCAGTGCATAGCCAGCATCCCCCACTAGATGGCCATATGGGATGTCCTACCTGGCAAAGGCCTGATACAGCTGTAAGCAATGCCAGATGTGGGAGTCGTGATAGGTTCCAGGGCTGCCAGCGCACACATTCATGATAATGCCCTGGGTATCGCACATGGCCTGGCTGTTGATGAAGGGGAAGCCCTTGCGGTTTATGTAGACCCTGCCCTGCTCACCGGGTGGTGCTTTGATGTGGATGTGTGTGCAGTCTATAGCACCAACTATCTCAGGGTATTCTACTATATTATGGAAGAGATGCATACATGTGGTCAGCGCCTCACGGGCGGTGGGAAAATATATGTGTTCATTGGCATGTTGTGTCATGGCATCCAGGAACTGGTGGAGTATCTTGGATGCTGATGCCTGTGAGACCCCCATGATATCCCCAGTTGGTCTTTGGAAGGTACCTGTGGCTAGTATTCTTAAGCCTAGACATACCTTGGTATCCACTGGGATGGGTTCCCCTCTATTAGTTCTGCATGTAAGGCATGGCTGGCACAGCTCAATGATTTGCTGTCGAATGTCCCTGTCCACCCTATAGCGCTCTACTATCTCCAGCTCATGTAGGCCCTGGTAGGTTACCCTGGGTCTGTACACTCTTCTCCTCCTCACTGTGGGCTGGTTGTCAGCACTATCCTCCTCACCACCCTCAGTGTCTAGTACATATTGATGGAGTAAAGCAGCAGCAGCCTCTAACATTTTTAGTTAGCTTTGTCAGTTAGAAATCCCCCATCTGTGTACACCGGTGGTGTAGAGTTTGTGGGGAAAAACAGTCTGTAGGGTGTTTGCATAGTTTATAGTAGTGTGCTGGGCTGCTGCATGTGTAATTGGCTGATTCTGATACATTCCACCTGCCAGCTATGCTAGTTCACCTTGATTGCCTTCCTTCTGCTTTTTTCCCTTCCCAGTTCCTCCCTATTTAAGCCCCAAGGCACATTGCACATACCCAGTGCTCATAAGTAAACAGTGCTGCCATTTTCTCTTTTTTTCTTTTCTTTTTTCTTTTGGTTTATATCCCGGTGTGTGGCGTGTACACCTGTTTAAGTTAGATACACAGTGCTCAGGCATATCTGACACACCCCCTTCCTTATCTGTGCTTAGCTAAGGGCAGACCAGGGATGGCTCATGCTATAGGACTGCGGGACTGCAAAATGGATAAAATAAATTCCCCATTCCCCCCCACCGTAGAACATATTAAAATAAAACAATTCCCGGACTCTGCACATGCGTAGTTAGTTCCTGACTGCTGTGTTAGGCAGACCAGAACTCCAAGCATGCATGTTCAGACATTCCTGAGCTCTAGACTGCTCTGTTAGGCAGTCTGGATAGAGAAGGCAGGAAACTCAGCCCTTTCAGCTCAGAGGTCTGTGCAGTGACAACCGCACAAACCGGAAGGTCATCGGATTGCATCGCTTGCAGGCTGGACCAACAGCAGGAGGCTCCAGCCTCCTCATATCTTGTGGGACACCCAACAGCATGTGCAAGCCATTATGGAGGACCGATCAGGCTGCAGGATCACTACGAACAGGTGATCGCTGCAGTGGACTTAGCTGAGACAGGTAGGGTGTTTATGGAGGACAGAGAAGTGCGTGTGTGTGTGTGTGTGTGTGTGTGTGTGTGTGTGTGTGTGTGTGTGTGTGTGTGTGTGTGTGTGTATAATGCTCCAGTTGCTTCATGGTGGTGGGTAGAGAATAAGGCTTGAACTCTGTACCTTGGGCCCAAGGGACAAGAGCCTGAATTCCTTACCACTACCATTTGTAAAACATTGTTGCCTGACAGCTATGGGTTGTCTGGTTTGATTTTTGGCTGGGGTGCCTTCTGTGTGGAGTCTGCATGTCCTCCCTGTGTTTGTGTGGGTTTGCTCTGGTGTCCTCAGTGGATATTTGTCCCTATTTTTTGGACTGTATTCCCCCATTATTGGCTTCATCCAGGTTTTTTGTGCCAAGGTTGAGAGCTATGGTGATAACTGAACTCACTGGATATGTTTGGGGGCTGTATTCCCCCATTATTGGCTTTGTTCATGTGTCTTGTGCTAAGATGTTGACAGCTATGGTGAGAACTGAATTCACTAAATGGTAGCCATTTAAGTTTCATTCTTCCTTCCTTTCATAAAAATAGATGATTTGGAATAGTGGTATGTTGCTCTGGCTGTTTTGCACAGGGTCCTGGGTTCAAAACTTGCCAATGAAATGCATGGTGGTAACACAGCATTTTATTCTAGCAACTTTCCAACATTATACAAGCAATGTTTAAAATGTGTCCCTGGTTTTTGGGCTTTTGTCCCCTCCCCCAATAAATTTTGGCTTTTTCCAGATTTCTTGTGCTGCAAAGTTCAGAGATACAGCTGAGTGTCAAGTAGATTTTACAAGGAGCTGAGAGCTGCAGGGGAATAAAAGTTTAGTGCTGCTTATGCTGAGTCAGCTTACATTGTAAATAGCACACCAGGTAGTGTACTTGCTTTTGATGCAGAAGGCTGTGTGTTCTACTCCCACAGTAGGTATATCCATTGCTGATACTGTACTCTGTTGTAAAGGAGATGGATGCTGCAGTCCTCTTTGGGGAAGATACCTAGTAACTATGAACCTGTTATCAGTTTGCCATCCATTCCCTATTGCGATATTACTAGCATTATCATTTGTTTAATGAAACATAGGCAATTTATTCCTCAAGGGCAACAGGCACTTTATTTGTAGATGAAACAATAACATATAAAGTTGTTTGCTAGCAGTAACTTCTTCATTAGTTAACAGATTTCTTTAATGAGGAATTATTTAGATGACTTTTACTTCTTCAGCGATCGTGCATATTTACTGATACTGGTGGACTGTAGAAGTTTGAGTAGAATTTTATGATGGAAATGTTCTGAATTGGGCAGTTTTGTCATTATTGGTGCACGCATTTTGCTTCATTGTTTACTGGAAAAATGTTCAAAACAATAAATTTAAAATGGCCTCTAACAACTGTACTGTATTGTACAATGAATATAATTTAATACAGTCAGAAAGGTGTATCAAAGAGCATGTGTATGTTTCGTGTTCAAGGGGCCTATGATTTGAAAACAGCCAAAAATTAATCTTTATCTTCCACTGGCAAAATGTATTTTCTTTGAGTGTGGGTTTCAATGCTGTTTCAATTAATGTGAGTTTCAAGGGCAGAGAAGTTTTAATGCTAAGTCTATTTTCATTGTGAGACTGCATTGCTTTGTTTAGCAGATATCTATTAGGGTTTATGCTGTAAAATATAAAATAAAACTTTCAAATGAAATCCATATCATTGCAGAAGTAAAGTTGTATGCACATTACAGTGTTTATGGCGAATGGGGTGAAATAACCAAGGAATGGGACATTGGAATGGCTGCAGGGAGGACGCTCCATTCGACCTTGATTTTGTGAGGGAGGGAGGACAGCAAACTCACACAGCCCTGGCTGAACTATACCTCTCAACTGTCCAGAATTTTTTAGAATGAATATATTTTTGCTTCTTATTTTTGGTTTGTTCCTCATAAACTTTGTGGTTTTCTGCCAAATCATTTAGGAATGAAGTCACTAAATAATGACAGACATTGAGTTTCAGACGTCATAACCTTCAGAAAAATGCATGCTAAAGCAAGACCTGTTATTCTATCAACTGTCTTTTTAGTACTGTTGATATATTCCCCCAATATATTTGGCCTTACCCAGATTTCCTGCATTAAGAGGTTGAGAGGTACGTGCAAATAAATCACTTTATAGAATTAGGAATATCCAAACCTCTCAACTGTCTCCAATTTTGGCTCAGAATGTTGCTCTCCCCCTAATAATCCCTCTGCAAACTGGCAATTTTGGAAGAAAACGTGGAGGGTTTACAATTATAAATAACTGTAATAATCAGAGTTATAGATTACTTTTATTTCAGAAATGCATGTAGATGTTCTTATTTTGTCAGCTTCTCAAGTTAACAGTACTAATTTTAAAAAGGTGTCCATTCTTTGACAGGTTTCCAGCTGTATTGTGTGGCAATTTTATATTGTTGCATAACATAGTTGGTCTGTTTTCATAAAATTGTGGTTTTCTGGCAAATTAGTAGCAAATCATTAAAGATTGAAGTTAGAAAATAATGGCAGACATTTGAGTTTCAGAATTCATACCCTTCAAAAATTCATACTAATGCAAGACCTACTATTATTCTATTATCTAAGTTTATAAGAGAAATATTTAAAAATTGTCTTTATTTTTTGGGCCTGTGTCCCACTTCTATGTATGGCTTTGTCCAGATTTCTTGCTCTGAGGTTGAGAGGTATGAGTGTCAGAGCCATCACTGTCAGCCAGAGACATTTCAAACTGTGACCTACTTGTTGCACTCCACATCCCATTGTAGTGGCTCTGGTTGTGTCCAAGCAAGGCAAGGAGCAGTTATGCAGTGTAAGTGTGCAGAGTATTCCCCATCCAAGGTAGACGACAAGTATGACCGTAGCTTTTCATCTGTCCTTAATTTTGCAGAATGTTCTGGTTTTCTGTCATATTTTTATTCTGTTGATTTATGCTTCTTATTATTCAGACCATGCATGCTGTTGCAGTGCCCTGTTGCTCTGTATTAAAGTAGCAATGCTTTAATGACCATCAGGTAAGCTTGTTGGAGATTGTAAGATGCAAGTAAGCTTTAATAAGCATACTGTTAAAGAATTACCAATATTGAAAGTCTTTTCATTGTTGCCATGCAGAGAATATTTACATAACTCGATAACGTATAAGCCTTAGGTATTGAAATGCATATGACAGTATTTGTAATAAAGGACAGGATTACAGTATTTTCAGAAGCTCATTACATTTGTTGGAGACTTGCAGTTATCTTTGCAGGCTTTACCCGTAAACTAAACAGAATGCCAATCTATCATGTGCGGTCCATAATTTGTTCAGTAATCCTTTAAGCAATTTATTTTGAGCTTGTTTCTTGTTCGCTGTTCATTTTTTACTTTGATCATGTGTTCTCCATGAAACAAGTAGATAGTTGTTGTCAGGCAGCAGGTCTTTTTTGGATAAGAAACATTTTTACAAGTGGGGGTATCACAGAGATTTCTACTTTTGGCATGTTACTTGGTAATTTTATAAAGCTGAATATAAATCATAATTAGAACTGCAGTACAAGGAGAAGTGGTTTGAGTTGAGTGCTGCTTGTTTTTTTTATACTTGATTTTGACTGGCATTCCAGTAATTATTCAAAAAGCAATTTATTTTTTCATGCCTCACAACCTTTGTGTTTCCATCTAGATATTAAGTGAGTTGTCATGTAGCCAATGCATTGAAATATTTTTTTCTTCTACACTTCATTTTGTCTTGATTGGACTCTCATAATGATGGTTTGGCACCCAGGGCAACGTATTTAATTAAAGTTCCAGTTGTTGTGGTTTTGAGCATAGTTCCACCCTTTTCTAGTTGGTCACATCCCTTCCCATTGGCCCCACCTATTCAGCTGTCTCCTGCAGCCCCCCTTTAATTTAAAGTCACCAGCCGCCACTGGGGCAGACACAGGCCACAGAGCTCCATGAGCTTGCAGCATGCATGACACATCCCCTTATGAAGTCATCCAGCTCTTAGACTTGCACTGTTGTATTGCTGCACCTACATGGTTAGGTACAAGCTGACACTTTGAAGAAATCTGTGATTCAGTATAACTCCCTTCATTTGTATACCCCAGTGTATAGGTCATTAGTTACTGCACTTAAACAGACCCTTTCCCCTTGACAACCAGTGCTCCCTGGTATTGTTTACAATTTACATGCCATTGACTATAATGGCAAAATGCAGAATTAACTTAAAATTGACCTTTCTCGTTTTTTTTTTTTTTTATTTTTGGCACAATCCAGTTTGCGCGCCACTGCCCTAAGCTTAAACAGTCAAGATCGGCCAAAAAAAAGTTTAATTAAAAAAAAAACAACAGTTTTTAATGCCAATATATTGCCATGTGTATTAAACATAATATATGTTTTTACATGAGCTGTCATGCCTCCATTTTGTCAGATGCAGAAATGTATTCGGTTACTAGCTGAATACATTTCTGCACTGACACTGTTCTGGCATGGAGACCTTGGTGAAACACAAAATCACCTCCTTTTATTTTATTTATTTTATTTTATTTTACATTTGTTAACTGGGGGAGTCTGACTGAGCCAAAAAGACCCTTTTTCAGCAGAGGCTCGGGGAGAAAAGCTCCACATAGAAAAATTACAGATACGTTTAGTTATTTAGACATGATCACTATACAAACAAATTACAAAACACGTTTTTGCAGCAGTATGCAGCATATCAACAGTTACAGTGGAGAGAACAGACAAAAAAATATTAATTTAAAAATAAAGGTAATTAATAGATTTGTGGTGTACAGCTGAAATTTGGAACATAAGTAGAATACATACATAGTACACAGGTACAGTACACACATTGTATATTAGCCAGTGTTTGTGAATAAGACCTAAAACTGTTATCAAGTACTCTAGGTTTAGTATGTGTACCTTATCCGCTTTCACTAGCCTGGAGACCAATCATGGCACTGCCAACTTTGCTTGAGATGTTGCCTGATGAGGTCTTTAAAGGAGGCTTTGGATGATGTGTTTTGAATGCTAGTGGGGAAAGAGTTCCATTTTTTAGCCACTGAACTACTATATAGTGCATCTCCAAAGCTATTGTAGCTGTTGGTGACTTCTAGTAGTAGTTTGCTTGATGATCTAAGAGGCCTTTTGGCTGAGTGATGTTGTACTAGGTTTTTGAGGGCAGGACACTTATTGGGGAGGTAATAGATTGAATGGCAGATGCAGCGCTGATTGTAGGTTAGGAGGTTGGGCAGTTCAAGGCAGTGGAGCTGTCTCAAAGCAGTAAAGTGATGAGTTCTATGTGAGCAATTTGCAGCAAAGCGGGCAATTCTGTTATAGCAGGCTTCCATTTTGCTTAGTTCAGTTTTTTTGAGGTTAGTCAGAATGGGAGATGCATAGAGTAGGGTGGATAGAAGTTGGGAGTGAGCAATGGCTGATCTTGTGTTGTTGATAAGAAATGGTTTGATACGGTAGAGTGATCCCAGATTGGCATGTACTTTTTTAATTGTTAAGTTGAGATGACTTTCAAATTTTAGGTGGGAGTCTATGGTTATTCCCAATAGCTTAGCCTGTGCCACTGGAGCAATTGGTGTAGCATGGTTTTCACCAGCAAATGAGGTGATTTTCATATTTGCTGGTTTTCCATGCTAGAACAGCGTAGGGCCTCTCATGCACATGAAAGCGGCACTTTCCTGGATCACTTGGCAGCCATTTTCCATGCAGGAGCTCCTACTCTGTTCCTGCATGGAAAATCTGCCTTCATGAATCCTGGGGAATGTCTTAGCATGTGTGTATATATATTTATATCTATCTAGATCTATCTATCTATATATATATATATATATATATATATATATATATATATATATATATATATGGGTTCTATTGGTTTGTTCAACAAGGGGTTTGGTCGACATCTTTTTAATTGATACCATTTGATTGATTATACAGATAGTTTGACAAGTGTGCAAGATTGACAATCTCCAGGCAGGGGAATATTCCTTTTCCCCCAGGACTGTGCGATCTTGGAGTTAGTATATTTAATCATGGTGGGGGGCAAGACTCTTGCCCCTGGAAAAGAAATTGTTTTAAAGTTGCATACACAGAGGTTTTTCACAGCTCATGCATAGTAAGTTATCGAAGTTTCAGTTTTTGCATACAGTGGTTTACCTTCAGGATGTCAACATACATATTAGTCAACCAACTGAAGGTAAATCATATAACTATATATGATTTCTAAATAGGAGATAATGCATAATCATACATTAATAGCCTATCAAAGCTGAATAACTGCAGAAAGAAAAATCTTAAATTTGACTCTTTTAAAGTGAAAATGAAGCATACCTTTCAGCTGTCCAGATTTTCACAGAATGCCCAGATTTTTTTCTTCATATTTTTGGTCTGTTCCTTAAAACAAATGTGGTTTTCTGGCAAATCAGTGAGGATTGCAATCATTAACTAATGACAGACACTTGAGTTTCTGACTTAATATCCTTCAGAGAATAGATAATACTTCAAAACCTATTATTCTTGAAACTTTCTAATTTTATAGGCGCAATATTTGAAATTTGTCCCTATTTCTGGGCCTTTACCCACCCCCCCATTATTTCTTTCTGTGTCCAGATTTATTGCACTGAAAGGTTGAGAAGTATGAAATTAAGTCATATGAATTCAATCCCCATATATAGCAGGAGCCCCTCACATGAAAGTAGTGTAAACGTTTTAATAACCGTGATGACATAAATGTTCTCATGAATCCCACACAAGCAAAATGTAGTATCAGAATTTCTAGGGCATTAATTGATGACTGAGGTCAGTCTCCTATAAGCGAACAACCTTTTGTAATCCAGTTCATACTACTTAGTGTATAAATGGTGGTAGCCAATCAAAACATTATTTTTGGTATAATAACCCAGACAAAACTGCCCAGCGTCACAACTAACACACACAAATACACACATACACACATGTACACACACACACACACACACACACACACACACACACACACACACACGCACGCACGCACGCACGCACGCACACACACACACACACACACACACACACACACACACACACACACAAAAATACCTACATATTAGTAATCCCACAATGAACAATGGATACTTTACATATGCCATTCACATGCTAAACAATATCCATCAAACTACACAGAACTTTACAGCAGCAGTAGCTCTTTGTTAGACCAACCCAGACATTTGAGCATGAAAGGTGAAGTATTTCCTTGCTAGGCATAGTATATACCTGAAATGGATACCAGCATGACACACAAGAAAATTAAAGGAAAAAAAACAGGTCCTACCATAAGGATAATGTTGATTTCCATTTGTGCTTCACTTTATTTGTACAGTTCAAGACAGAAAAGTCATAGGATATTCTAATTAATATAGCTGTACTATTGTCAAGTCATAAAAGTAGAACTTTTAAAATGTATATATTCTAGAGAACTTGGTAACATTACAAGGAAACAGAGCAATACAAGCACTAAATGCAATTCAATAAGCACTCTTTGTTAAAGCAAAGGTCCCATCGCCTTTTATATAATCCTTCTTTTTCCATCATTTACAGACTACCCAGCCCATGAATAACCTTTTATCAGCAATTCAATAAATGCACACAGCTTATGGCAACTTCATTAATCCTGTATGAGAGACAGAGAGAGAGAGAGTGAGAAAAAAAATAAAAAAGCCTAACCTACTCCCGTTGGAATACCATAAGATAACCATACATGGTACACTGAATGGGGTCATTGATAGCAGAAGCAGCTCTTACATATTATGAAACATCTAAGAAAACATTTCTAAGCACGAAAATGGGGAGGAATTGCTAATAAAAGCATCTCCATTGTCATACTGCCAGCCAGTTCTATAATAAAGCCTATGAAAGTGGACCACATGTACACACGAGTGCGCGCACACACACACACACACACACACACACACACACACACACACACACACACACACACACGACAAATATGTAAGAGATGCAGTTGTTGCTAAGTTTGCATAGCATGCTGAGACACCTACAAGTTCACAGCAACTCTTGCATAATGAGCAATACCTTTGCTGATATTTTACTCAGTTATAGGTTCATAGGTTCATAGGTTCATACTAGGCTATCTGCCCTAGGGCATTTATAAGCCTAGCCAGAGTGTGTTTGGCTTTCGCCACCCATTTTAAATTAATTTTGCTATGCCCTTTTTCGAGGTTAGTATACTGTGCCTCTGTCTAACAGTGACACAGAAGTGATACCCGGGGTAAACCTATGATCTCCCATCCACTCATCAAGATTCCTCTTGAAGAGAGTCAATGAGGGACTCTGCCTAACTTGGACTGGGATTTTATTCCAGAGTGAAGGGAGCCTCTGGGTTATGAATTTGTCCCTCCATCATGTCCTATTTATTTCAGTGCTGAGGTTCAAGTCTCTTGAGTGCATAGCTCGATGGGATTTGGATTTTCTGAGGTGCAGCATGTCCATTAATTCCGGGTTGGACATGGCTTTATACGTCAGGCACAGATCGCCTCTGAGCAGGCGGTATGTCACTGAGTAGAGCTGGAGTTTCTTTAACCGGGCAGCATATGGCATCTGTTTGAGCCGTTTGATCCTCTTGGTGAGGTACTTTTTGGGTCTTTCCAGTTGCTGCAGGTGTCTGGTAAGGTACATCCCAAAAGGGGCATTGTACTCAATTATGGGCCTGACGAGGGATGAGTAAAGAGGAACGATGACCTCCCCTGATCTAGATGTGAATCCCTTCATGATTAGGTGGGCTATATAAAATGTTTTTCTAACCACTTTGGCCACGTGGTTGTCAAATGAGAGATTGCTATCAACTTGGGTCCCCAGGTCCCTAATTACTTCTTCTATACTTAATGGATTACCACCTATGTAATAATTTGTGGGCACTTTGTTTTTGCCAAAGGGGATGACTATACACTTTTTGGTGTTTAGCTTGAGGCCATGGCTCTGGCACCAGTTGTCCGTTTCTATAAGGCCCTTTTGGAGGATGCTTGTGTCGGCTGGAGAGTCAATTATGGCACCCAGTTTGCAGTCATCTGCGAACTTGGTCAGCCACAGTCCTTCCATGTTGGCCTGTACCTTCGAGAAATATATACCAAACAAGAGAGGTCCCAGGACTGAGCCTTGTGGGATGCCACTTGCAATGGTTTGGAGTCTGACATGGCTACAGCAGCAATTCTAACCATGTGGGTTCTGTCCTTGAGCCAGTTTGCAACCCATCTAGTGATATAGGGGTTTATATTTAAGCTGGTGAGCTTATCTATAATGCCCGAGTGGGGTATTGTATCGAAGGCTTTTGCGAGGTCCAGGTAGGCTGTGTGGATCACCTTCCCCTCGTCAATGGCCTTGGTGACTGTTTCAAAGAAATCAACCAGGTTTAAGAGGCAGGATCTGCCCTTAACAAAGCCGAACTGGGTAGGATCCAGTGTCTGTAGGTTACCAAATATCTTTATTTATGAGGTCAATGATGATCCTTTCCATAGCTTTACAGACCAAGCTAGTCAGGCTTATGGGGCGATAGTTTCCAGGATCCGTTGAGGCACCACCTTTGTGGAGAGGGACCACTGTTGCTATACGCCACTCTTTAGGTACATATCCTGTAGTAAGGCTGAGATTGAACAGTAGTTTTATGTTTGAGTTTAGCTCTTCTTGGAGTTCATGTAGGATGCAGCCTGGGACACCATCTGGTCTCATTGATGCTGTGTTTTTTGCTTTGGAGAGGGTGGCTCTTACCTGAGCGTCTGAAATGTCAGGGGGGCAGCACTCTGCTGGGATAGATATTTGCCCTTTTGGTGGGGGGGGGGTTTGTGCTGAACCTGTCAGCTAGGATGTTGGCAATGTCTGTGGGTTTGGTGTATTTTTTGTCATTTTGGACTAATTCTGAGCATATCTGGGAATTCCCACCCAGGTTCCTAACATAACTAAAGAAAGCCTTGTGATTATCCTTAGTGTTCTGTGCAATTCTTCTCTCGAAGCTGGCCTTAGATGATTTTATGAGTGCCCAGTGGATAAAATCGGTGCAGCGGATGCCCACACTTTAAAGTGTAAAATGCCATTCCTAGCTTGAATGCATTCTCTCTTTTGTCCTTTGTATAGTAAAAAATAAAAGCTTCATAACGAATGAAATGAAAACACTCTATAAGCTAAATAGAAAAGCAACTAGTAAACATGTTAAACTTAAATGAGCTATCAGTAAAAGTCTAGCAATGTACAAACGTATCATAGGTAATAAGTCCAGCTAATCTTAGATCACTATATTAGAGCTCAAAATGAAAGCTGACACATAGATAGACTAGGGAAACCTAATATTAGATAAAGATTGCACTATTGAGATTCATTTGCTGAATGTTAGACCTACCAAGGATCAGAGTTTCTCCATAGGAAATCACTGTTAGCGAGTTGAGCCAGCAGTGATGCTGTTTTGAGGGGCAATTCCCCCTTCTTCAAATCGGTGCAGCCATAGACTTGGTATATATGATTTTGGGAGTGTATGGGTTGCCCCTGTAAGAAACACTTTAAAAAAATTTTTTTTCTGCTTTGTTTTGGGTGGGGGCGCAGTTTAAAGATTTAAATTCTCAGTGGTTTGAGATTCTTCCACTCATTGTGAAAGTAATAGAATAATTATTAAATAGCACACATCAGTGTGTTTAACAAAAGTAAAAAAAATAATAGTAGCATAACTTCTAGGACTCCATAAAGTGAATCGGGCTATGAGATTGGCAGAGATATAGAAACACCAACTGCCTTTACATTCTTAATCCCACCCAGATTCCTCTGTTACATAGGGCTCTTTCTCAATAAGATCACCATAAGATTGCATTCACTTCTCTGCTCCTGGTACAGTCCTTAGAAAACAATACAAAGAATGCAGTTCTTAATGCCAATTAATACTTTAGAAAGACATTATGTATTTAATTATTTATCTATTTGTTTATACTTTGTTGTCAGGGCTGTGCCCACTAGACCAATGGCCTCTTTCCAGGGAAAACCTGAGGTGATATTCATACTACCATGGGGAAACTTGGCCAGGACATGAGGATACATTCTCTGTTCTTTTCAGTAAATACTGTAGGATCATTTACATTTCCCTGAGCTACAACCAACTTAGGTAAATGGAGCCTCAGTTTAATGTCTCATTTGAAGGATGGAAGCACGCAATCTCTTCACAGCCAAAGAAGAAACTGAAAATGAAGAAGAACAAACTGTGAAATGGTCTGCGTCAAAAGCAGGCTTAGCAAGCAGTTTATTAGAATTACTTAATACTACCAAGTATAAAACCAAACCCTATTATATCTAGCCACTTTGGCTGTAGACAACTGATAGATCATGCGCTATCTTTTGGACAACAAAAATACGTCTATTAGACTGGAAATGCAACAGTAGAGTTCCATTAAATGACTACTAAAGTAAAACGCTGCCAAACCAAGGTGCTCATTGTGTATGCTGATTGTTTTCCTGGGATACTTCTGAACTATATCTCTTACTCAGAAATACTCATGACTTCAGTTCCTGCATTTCAAGATTATGGTGCTTCTTGATTGTATTTATCCTACTGGAAGATCAATAAAGGATGGGGTCCCACATTCAACATCATATAGAATGTTATGTTTGGCTGCATTCCTCTGAGGACAAAAACCAAAGGACAAAGCTTATCACCAAGCGACCTTTTAGCAGCCAAGGATGACCCCCCTCAAAATAAAGACTTTCTGATGATCTGGAACAATCCAGTGTGCAACACCAAAAGTCCCCTGGACAAAACAAACATGACTGATACCCTGCAGCAAAGAAAGGTACAGCGGATGCCCACACTTTAAAGTGTAACAATAGCTTTCATTCTTTGCCATAGTTAGCATCTATCACTCCTTAAATCTCCCTCCATCAGAAAAATGAAAGAACTCTGTGTACCTCACTCCAAATTTATATAACACTTTTACAAACAGTAAACATACACAAGCTTGGCAAACTCTCAAACCTTTTCCAGCAAATGGATAGCACACCTTGAAAGTTCTCCTTTATTCCAAATTCAAAACTGAAATGGATACATTTTCTTAGTTGTTTAAATATCAAAGTTAGAAGTACCTTACTTGATGAAACATTTTTCACTAGTTTATGGCATGTCTCTGTAAAGCACATGTATGCAAAAACAGTTTTTATCATTAATGTATTGAGAACAATCTTGCTTGGTTAGTATGCTAGGCTATAAAATGTATTATAGGATGTCATCAAACATGAATGGCATAAACTCTGTAAACAATAAAGTAGGCAAAGCAGACAAGTCTATTTACATGTATACAATTAATGAATAGTGTGCACTCCTGACCCCTATGATGAAATCACAATTGCAACTCAAAGCCACCGAGTTAAAAAACATCTTCTGGGAAAATAAGATAGATTATGAAGAAAAATGCAATTTCAAAGTTAGTCAGGAAAGTAGTAATTCATCTGTTTTGCACAGCCATTATTATTAAAAAATAAATGCAATTTCTTATAGTTTCATTGACATAGTCGTGAATATTCTTGACAAAACTGATGCCATGACAAACAGTATTATCTAATTATGTTAAAAATGAAGCCTGTATGATTAGTGTCATCTAGAACTGAAACAACAATGAATCAAAATGAAAAAGAATGCAATTATAATAGGTTATCAAAGGTGACTAGTTCAGCACCTACTGCACCTGTCCAAGAGGGACACAGGGAGACCCTCAGGGTGAATTTCCAGTTACCCATCCAGTCTTCCAAATTACGCTTAAATAAGTCCATTGAGGGGCTTTGTTTAACACAGGTAGGAAGGTTGCTCCAAAGGTGAGGCAACCTCTGTGAGACAAATCTGTCTTTCCAGCAAGTTCTGTTGATGTTACATAGCAGGTTAAGATTCTTTGAGTGAGTGACCATGTGCCATTTGACTTGTGAATTGCAGTATTTCCATTAAAGTTCGGTCAGAGATTGCAAGACACAGGTCACATCTGAGCAGTCTATTCAACACAGAGTAAAGTGAAAATGATTTCAGTCTGTCCACATAAGACAGATCTTGAAGATCCTGAATTTTCTTTGTAAGGAACCTTTGTGGTCTCTCCAATTGTTGCAAGTGTTTGGAAAGGAACATACCAAAGGGAGTGTTGTAGTCTATTACTGGCCTGATGAGAGAGGAGTAGAGGAGGGGGGGGGGTTATAACCTCTTTTTTCCTGGATGCAATGCCTTTTTATGAGATGAGAAATATAAAATGCCCTTCTTACCACTATGGAGACATGGTGATTGAGTTAAGGCTGCTGTCAACCTATGTGTGCCCAGATCTCTCAACACTAACTGTGTGCTTAGGGTATTGCTATTGATGTGGTAGTTTGCAGAAAAATCACCCTTGTCGAAGATGATGATAATGCATTTTTTTTGCATTAAATTTAAGAACATGACTTTGGCACCTGTAATTAGTCTGTGTAAGACCTTCTTGAAGGATGTGGACATTGCTAGAGGTTTCAATGAACGCTCCCAGTTTGCAGTCGTCAGCAAACTTTGTCAGCCACAGTCCTTTAGTTATAGCCTGTACTTTGGAGAAGTAGATTCTGAACAGTAGGTGTCCCAGAACTGATCTCTGTGAAACACCACTGGTTATAGGTCTGCTGGAGGAGGTGGACTCCCTTATTTTGACCATATGAGTTCTATCAGTGAGCCAGTTTGCAACCCACCTGACAATATATTGATTGATACCCAGATGGGTGAGTTTATCAATGATGCCTGAATGCGGGATTGTGTCAAAGACCTTGGCTATGTCTAGGTAGGCTGTATACCTTGCAAATAAGACTGGTCAGGCTAATGGGTCTATAGTTCCCGGGGTTAGTGGATGCACCCCTTTTGTGCAAAGGGATGATGGCAGCTGTTTTCCATTCCCCTGGGACAAAGCCAGTGCTTAGGCTGTTATTGAAAAGTATACCCAAATGGTGATGCTAATTCCTGTTTTAACCCATGTAGAACTCAGCCTGGGATGCTGCCTGGTCCCATAGAGGCAGTGCTTTTGGTCTTGGAGAGGGCATTTAAGACCTGTTCCTCAGAGACACTAGGTGGGGGACAAGTGTTAGGGATGCTGCAGGGTATATGTGGTGGGGGCAGGGGAGTGAAGTTTTCACTGAACCTGTCAGCCAGCAAGTTTGCTATATCCACATGTTCTCTATATGTAGTACCATTAACTACAAGTTCAGTGAAAATCTTGGCCTTACATTTCAGGTTACGGATGTAACTAAAAAATGCCTTGTGGTTATCCTTAGTTAGGGAAGCTAATTTGGATTGGTAGTTAGCTTTGGAGGACTACACTAGGAGTCTCAGTTGCTTGTTTAAGTTGAGAAGGGAGTGTTTCCAGTTTTGAGACTGCTCCTTCCTGCTCTTAGACAGCAATTTCTTTCTCCTATTGTACAGCCTATAAAAGGCAGTTGTCCACCAGGCAGGTCTGTTTTTCCTTGAAGATCTTGCTTTGGTTCTATCAGGTATGGCAGAGTCAGTACAGTTGTACAGGTTCTCATATAAAGCATTGGTGTATAACTCAGCATAGATGTCTGTTAAATCAATGGGGGGAGGGGCTATGAAGCTATTTATGCTGTCACTTAAGAAGTTGTAATTGGCCTTGGAGAAGTTTTTTTTAGTCTAGTTGTTGCTGGGGTGGGGTGAGGGGGCTTGCGCTATAGTTACTTCATAGGTTCATAGGTGTGTACTAGGCTAATGGCCCTGGGGCCTTTACAAGCCTAGCCATAGAATTACCCTGGCATAGTTCCACCTGACCTTAGTTCCCAGTGCCTCTGTTGTGCAGAGCCACTGGAGTTATCCCCGGGGTGAAGTTTCTGTTTCCCATCCACTCATCAAGATTTCTCTTGAAGAGGGTCAGAGAGGTACTCTGCTTGACATGTGTGGGAAGTCTGTTCCATAGCATTGGCAATCTCTGGATTATGAACCTGTCCCTCCAGCATGTTCTGTTAATTGTGGTAATGAGGTTGAGGTCTCTGGAGCGTGTGGTGTGGATGGATTGGGATTTCTTTAGATGTAGCATTTCTAACAGAACTAGGTCAGACATGGCTTTGTAAGTCAAGCAGAGATCGCCTCTAAGTAGGCGATATTTATTTTATTTATTTTACATTTGTTAACCAGGGGTGTCTGACTGAGCCGAAAAGGCCCTTCTTCAGCAGAGGCCCGGGGAGAAAAGCTCCACATAGAAAAAATACAGACACATTTAGTTATTTAGACATGATCAGTATGCACACAAATTACAAAAGACATGTTTTTACAGTGGCATGCAGCACATAAACAGTTACAGTGGAGAGAACAAACAAAAAAATATTAATTTTAAAAATAAAGGTAATTAATAGATTTGTGGTGTCCAGCTGAAATTTGGAACATAGGTAGAACACATACATAGTACACAGGTACAGTATATACATTGTAGATTAGCCAGTGTTTGTGAGTAAGACTGAAAACTGTTATCAAGTGCTCTAGATTTAGTATGTATACCTTATCCACTTTCACTAGCCTGGGGAGCAATCATGGCACTGCCAACTTTGCTTGAGATGTTGCCTGATGAGGTCTTTAAAGGAGGCTTTGGATGATGTGTTTTGAATGCTAGTAGGGACAGAGTTCCATTTTTTAGCCACTGAACTACTATATAGTGCATCTCCAAAGCTATTGTAGCTGTTGGTGACTTCTAGTAGTAGTTTTCTTGATGATATAAGAGGCCTTTTGGCTGAGTGATGTTGCACTAGGTTTTTGAGGGCAGGACACTTATTGGGGAGGTAATAGATAGAATGACAGAGGCAGAGCTGATTGTAGGTTAGAAGGCTGGGCAGTTCAAGCCAGTGGAGCTGTCTCAAAGCAGTACAGTGATGAGTTCTATATGAGCAATTTGCAGCAAAGTGGGCAATTCTGTTATAGCAGGCTTCCATTTTGCTTAGTTCAGTTTTGTTGAGATTAGTCAGAATGGGAGATGCATAGATTAGGGTGGATAGAAGTTGGGAGCGAGCAATGGCTAATCTTGTGTTGTTGGTAAGAAATGGTTTGATACGGTAGAGTGACCCCAGTTTGGTATGTACTTTTTTAATAGTTAAGATGAGATGACTATCAAATTTTAGGTGGGAGTCTATGGTTATTCCCAATAGCTTAGCCTGTGCTACTGGGGCAATTGGAGTAGCATTTATGGAGTAGATAGTGAATTGACTGTTAGTGTTTTTGTTAGAACTGGTTATAATCATAAGCTGAGTTTTCTTTGGATTGAGGATAAGTTGGGCTTTGGTAAGGTGGTTTTCAACGTCAGAGAATGCTAGTTGAGTTGTTTGCAGGAGGGTGGGGATGTTTTGTGCAGCACAGATTAAGGTTGTGTCATCTGCTTACTGAATTATAGATGCCTGCTGTGTGGAGGTATGGAGGTCATTTGTGAAGACTGTGAATAGTAGTGGTCCTAAGATAGAGCCCTGTGGGACTCCTATAGTTATGGGAAGCTGAGGAGAGAGAGAATTTTCCCATTTCACAGCTTGGTACCTGTCAGTTAAGTAGCTTTAGAACCAGGTAAGAGTGGAATTTGATAAATGATATTGGTTTAGTTTGTTTAGCAAGATTTGGTGTGAGACTGTGTCAAATGCTTTGGACATATCCAAAAAAAGAGTTGACACCTGTAGGCCTTCATTTTTGAGACAGTTTACTGTGTCTGTGAAGCAGAGGAGGGCTGTAGTGGTACTGGTACTATGGGCAGGTCTGAAACCATGCTGAGTAGGTGACAGGATGTTGCTGTCTAGGAGATCATTTAGCATCTGGGTATGGATGCATTTATCTAGGATTTTGGCCAGGGGGGAGAATAAAGCAATGGGTCTGTAGTTATTAAGTTCAGTGGAGGTCCCGCCTTTATGTATGGATGTAACATAGGATATTTTCCAGAGTTTGGGCACATAGTTTTCAACAATTGATCTGTTTATGAGAGTGGAGACTGAGATAGCAATAGAATCTGCTGTGAGTTTCAAGAAATAGCTGGGGAGTAGGTCTGCTGCTGTTGATGAGGCTTTTAGTTTGGAGAGCAAGCTTTTGATTGAAGTGGTGGAAACTGTTTTGAGGGTAAAGCTTGTATTATTGTTATTTGTGTTGAGGAAGGAACTGTCCTGTGATACTAAGGATAGAATTGAGTTCACAAAGTGGGAGTTGAATTGTGCTTCTATGGGAACTTTAGTGTCAGGGGTGGTTGGTTTGGGGGTAGCCTTTTGGGTGGATTTTAGTAGATGGTTTACATTTTTCCAAAATATTTGCTGGTTGTGTTGGTATTTAGTTTGTAATGTAGTGTAGTAGGATTTTTTGTCCTGCCTAATGCATTTTTTTTGCATGGTTGCACAGTTCTTGGTACTTAGTTAGGCTTTGTGTTTCTTTGTTTTTTTGATAGTAAAGCCAGGCAGTCTCTCTGGATTTGAGGATTTGTTTGGTTTCTTTACTGAGCTAGGGGTTTGTAGAGGTTCTAACCTTGAGTTTACGCAATGGAGCGACAGTGTCTAGGTGTTGTAGAAATGTTTTGTTGAAATATGCTACAGTCTGGTCAAGTGGGAGGGTTTTTATGGGGGGTCCAGTCACAGTTACAGAGTAAAGTGTTGAGGACCTCAGGAGAGAATTTTTTTGTGTTTCTAGTGGATATATAGTTAGTGGTTTTGCATATGCTTGTTCTGCTACGTATAAAGTATATTATGTTGTGGTCACTTAAGGTGTCTGGGAGACTGCCTGTGTGAGGGTACAATGTGGGTTGGTAGTTAGGACCCAGTCAAGGATGGATTCCCTTTTAGATTTTTCATCACATCTAGTTGGAATTTGGACTAACTGCTGGTAGCCATGGAGATTTATTAGATTACTTGGTGGTTCTGATATACAGGTGAACCAATCTAGGTTGAAGTCCCCCAGAATAAGGGTTTCTTGTGAGTATGTGGAAGAACACCAGGATAAGAAGACTTCAAGGCTAGCAGGTATATTACCAGGTGGAATATAGATCACAATTGTGGTGATGACCTTTTTAGGGTGAAGTTGAATTTGTGAGATAAGTATGTCCCAATTATTGGGGGAGGGGTAGGAGTTTGGCAATTGACAGACAGTTAAGTTGGATTTGTACAGTAAGGCAGTTCCACCCCCCTTTACGAAGTGGTCTGTCTTGTCTAATGATATTGTAGCTGGTAGGGAGAACTTCTGAGTTAGCTATGTTTTTATTTAGCCAGGTTTCTGTTAAAGCAACTATGTCTGGGGAGTAGTGTGCTATTGTGGCCTGGAGTTCAGGTATTTTATTTTTGATACTTCTAGTATTAATATTTAGTATTAAAAGATGGTTGGTTTTGCTGCTGTTGTTGATTTGCCCAGGGATGAAGAAAGTGGGGGTGTTATCTTCTGACATTCGTGTTGGAGCAGTTTGTGTTGGACAGGATGGATTTGGGCCTGAGTTGGGGTGGATATCCCCACTTATGGTGAGCCTGGATACAATTGTTATACGGATGTTGGAGTTTGGTGAGGAGTGTGAGAAAGTATTGTGTTTTTTGGAGTAGGAATGAGAGCATATGCGTTTAGTTCTGAATTGGTCCGTTATGTAGTTCTTGAATAATTGTGGGTAGATATTATTATAATGTGTGGTGTCTGTATACGAGAGTGCATAATGTAGTGTTGTGCTACTAAGTTTAGGGATATTGCTAGAGTGATAACTTGCGGTGTTGTAAAGAATTATGAGAAGACAGACTAGACTTAGTTGTGTGATAGTCATGGTTATAAAGTTTAAGTTGTTTCTAGGTGGAGGGTCTGAATAGGAATTATAGGGTTGCACTATATGTGGATGGGGAAGTAGTGTGGGTGATTTAAAAAATGCTTACTGGGAATGAAAATGACTGGGAGTATTTTATGTGGAGAAAGTTGGTGTGGTATAATGTGATATGACTTGAGGAGCTGTGATTGGTGGAGGTGATGTGAGGGTGAGCTGTGGGTGTGGCTGTGATTGTATAAATGTAGAGGTAGTGGGGTTTGGGAAGGAATAGGGGGCAGAGCAGAGGAGCGGAGAGAGCCCGAGCATTAGCGAGGGCAAACGGAGTGGGGCAGAGCCAACCAAGACAACAGAAAAAGTAAGTATTACTTTACAATTCTGAACACTTTAAATTCCTGAGGTCTAATGGCTTACCGGCAAGCAAAATGTAATTGCTGAAGAGCACTTGTGTCCTGGTGGGTGACTAGAAATTTAAAGATGGCTCCATGATCAGCAGGATTCTAATATAGACTATGTATTGGGGGAGGGAGATAGCACAAGGGTTGTAAACCAGGTGGAATGCAAAGAAACCAGAGAGGCAATCAGTGGAAATCAGTGAAGGCCTCAGAGGTGGTAAGTAATAATTCAAACTACCTGTAAAGTGAAGGAGAGAAGAGACAGCAACGTTTATTAAGGTTGGGAGTGTGTCTTGACATTGACTTGCTGATTAGTAACTAGTTTGTGCACTGATTAGAATAGGGAGATACATTAGCAATGAAGGGGAATGTATAAAGATGCAAATAAACAGGTGGGCCTCCAAGATACAAACTAAGGCAGAAAGCACTGAGAGGGCTGCTTGATGGTTAATTTAGTCACAGGGATGTGAATTAAATGAATGCTGTCTATTGGACAGTTAGGATTACTGTACTAGTGGGGGGTAGGGGTGGGGAGGACATAAGGCTACAACAGTCAGTTTTATTAGCAAGCTAAGAACTACTAAGAAATACTGCTAATGTAATAGCTTCACTCTCATAAAACATACAAGTAGAATGCCTGGGTGGACTGACCCTGGTCTTGAGGCTCAAAATGTATATCTTTGTTTAGTTTGCAGTACTGATTCCTTCTTATACTGTATGGGTGGAGTGGTAGCCGCAGACTGCATATTTGCTTGAGTGTGCTCCTGCTCTTGAGGCTCAAAATGTATATCCTTGTTTAGTTTGCAGTACTGATTCCTTCTTATATTGTATGGGTGGCGTGGTAGCCGCAGACTGCAGATTTGCTTGAGTGTGTTCCTGCTCTTGAGGCTCAAAATGTATATCCTTGTTTAGTTTGCAGTACTGATTCCTGCTTATACTGTATGGGTGGAGTGGCAGCCACAGACTGCAGATTTGCTTGAGTGTGCTCCTGCTTTTGAGGCTCAAAATGTATATCCTTGTTTAGTTTGCAGTACTGATTCCTTCTTATACTGTATGGGTGGAGTGGTAGCCGTAGACTGCAGATTTGCTTGAGTGTGCTCAGCAAGCAGAATGTAATTGCTGAAGAGCACTTGTGTCCTGGAGGGAGAGTAGAAATTTGAAGCCATGAGATAAGATATGAGACAGAGAATAGATGGAGTTTTTTTAGTCTGTCCATATAGGGCAAGTGTTTAAGGCCTAGGATCCTCTTTGTGAGGTACTTTTGTGGCCTCTCCAGTTGTTGCAGGTCTCTAGTGAGGTACATGCCAAATAGGGCATTGTACTCAATGACTGGCCTAATGAGGGAAAAGTAGAGGGAGACAATGACCTCTTTCTTCCTGGATGCAAAACCCTTAGTAAAGAGATGTGCCACATAGAAGGACTTTCTGACCACAGTGGCAATGTGGTAATCAAAAGAGAGGTTGCTGTCAACCTGTGTTCCCAGATCTCTTATAATGCCTTCTGTGTTCAGTGGACTACCATTAATGTGGTAATACATGGGAACTGGGTTTTTCCTCAAAGGGGATGATGACACATATTTTGGCATTGAGCTTAAGGCCATGGTTCTGACACCAGTCGTTGGTCACAGTGAGGCCATTCTGTAGGGTGTCAACATCACTTGGGGAGTTAATAATAGCTCCCAACATGCAATGATCTGCAAACTTTGTCAGCCAGAGTCCCTTCGTGTTGGCCTGGACTTCAGAGAAGTAGATACCAAACAGGAGAGGACCCAGGACTGAACCCTGTGGGACTCCACTCGTGACTAATTGGCAGTCTGAATTGGATTCAGCTACTTTCACACTGTGGGTTCTATCTGTGAGCCAGTTTGCAACCCACCTAGTGATACAGGGGTTGATGCCAAGCTTAGCAAATTTTTCTATGATTCCTGTGTGGGGCATGGTATCAAAAGCCTTGGCCAGATCAAGGTAGGCAGTATGAACCACCTTGCCTTCATCCACCGCTCTGGTGACTGACTCAGAGAATTCGACCAAGTTGAGCAGGCATGATCTACCCTTCACAAAACCAAACTGTGTGGGATCCAGAGTTTGGAGATTCCCCATATCCTTATTTATTAGGTCCATGATGATGTGTTCCATAGCTTTGCATATCAGACTCATCAGGCTAATGGAGCAATAGTTTCCAGGGTCTGTAGTCGCTCCTCCTTTGTAGTGAGGGATGACTGTAGCAGTGCACCATTTGGCAGGGACAAAGCCTGAGGAGAGGCTGTGATTGAACAGGGTACACAGGTGAGGTGCCAGTTCACTCTGTAGTTCATGTAGAACACAACCAGGGATATTATTAGGTCCCACAGATGCTGTATTCTTGGCCTTGGACAGTGCTGTTTTAACCTGTGCAGCAGTAATACTAGTTGCCTGGCAATCTACTGGTAATGTGATTGGTCCTTGGGGGGGAGGGGTAAAGTTGGCACTGAATCTGTCGGTCAGTATACTGGCAATATCTGTTGGCTTGGTGTTTGGTTGTATCTTGATTGACTGAAGTTGATTCAGGTAGGTTTATTGAATGTCCTGATTCATGGAGAGGGTCCTATAGCTGGCAATGACCAGAAGAGGGGTCTTACCTACAGACAATTGCACCTGAAGTAATTCAATGGAATTGTGCTGTTTAACCAATCTAGAGATGTATTTGTCTTTATTGAATATTGATACACCACCTCCTTTAGTTCTCACACCTTCAGTTTGTGGCTTGAATGCGTGGAAGGAAATGTAACCTGGTACAGCTGGTCTGCTCTTCTCAGCCTTAAACCATGTCTCAGTGACTGCACAAATGTCAGCATCTTCCAAGGTGAAGACTGCTTCCAGTGAGTTCAGTTACTGGTTTAGACTCCAAGCATTTAGCAGCATAACCTTGAGGTTGTTTCTAGAGGGTATTTTTACATCAGGAATTTTGTTCTTCTGACATTGCCTAAAAAAGGCACTATGGGAGTGGCAAGAACCATAGCCAGTAACTAAAATCCCAGGGGTGACAGATAAAGATCATCTCTGGCAAAGCATCAAGGTTTGTCAACCATGTTAGCCCAGGCTGACAGATTCTGGATCCCCTTTGAATGACACCAGAAACTAAGTCAATTGTTGAAGTCAATCATTTTTTGCTTGTATTGAGGTATCATCCTAGGCGAAGATAAAATGCTGCTTAAGGCTAGGGACATACCTGCCTGAAACACATAAGAGCTCAGTCACGTCTCTCCATATAGTCCACTGAAGTACATCTCAAGTCATTCACACCAACATGGACTATGAGTCATAACAGTGCCTGTTGTTGAGAGACTTGAGTGTATGTGTGATGTGGTAGATCCTGGCACCTGACACAGAGCTGACTGTGACTTTTTCCTTATCCAACCTGATGAGAGGGACATCTGTTTGTCTCACATTTGAGTCACCTATGGCCAACATGCTGGTTTTTGTGTTCTGCCTTAGGGGCTTGACTGGTGAGACACTGTTGTGTGATATATTATGTGTACTATGCTCTGCAGAGGATGTATTATGTCGATTGTGCTTGTATTTGTGTTTGGGTGGTCTCTGGTGTTTAGGTAAGCTTCAGATAAGGACCTTTGGTAGGTACAGGAAGTGAGCTGTGCATGCTGACAACCTACTTAGTATCAGATGAACTGACTGGTGAGTGAGAGAGCCTGGATACTAGCTTCTTGATACAGATGCATCTCTCATATAATGAATGTGTGTAGACTAACAGAAGTGGGTTGTCAGTGTACATGAGACAGTTTGCTACATTGCCTCAAGGTGCCCATGTCAACCAGGCTGGCTGGAGAAACTGTGGGAAATTGTCCATCCATAATGCTTGGTAGGTTGATGTGGTCATAAAACAGGGAGAGGACAGGAAGGACCACATAAAGTAGAGGACATGTGAAGTGGACAGAAAATATGAAGGGCTAGTGGGTAGGATTTGTGTTGGTACCTCAGGAACTTCACTGAGTGTATCACCTGTCAGTGACGGACAGTCATGAGAACTCACTAATGGAGCACCAGCAGAGTACTAAGGGACAATTTTCAGGGAAAAATGTTAGCATCTATAACTGCCAACAGTGCCCACTGTTGAAGCTCAAACCCACACAAATGTGGTGTTTATGTAGCAAATGAGAACAGGCTGAATTAAACAAATTAATCAATAAAAAAGCTCAAAATTGAGTCCTGTTCGAGCAACCTTCAATCAGATGAGTTCTAACTGCACACTGCTGCCAAAAGAATGCAGGGGGACCCTCTCCAACAAAAGATAGACTGGTTTAGTGCTCAAGTTATACAAACAGAACTAGATTCAGCAGGTCTGAATCTAATCTATGCTACAGCAAGCAAAGTGCAACAATTTCAGAAAAAAAGCAGTTCAAATAAGCAGTGATATGGCAAAAATGCAGTTCAAAAGTGCAATATACAGCAAAATATTCTACTTAAAATTGCAGAGACTAGCAGGTGCCTTGGATTGATCAGATAAATACAGCAGAACAGTCGCTGGTTACCAAACTCAATGGAGCTTTGCTAAAACAAGCGAAAATCTGTACAAATGTGGTGCTTATGTAGCAAATGAGAGCAAACTGATTTAAACAAGTTAATCAACAAAATAGCTCAAAACTGAGGCCTGTTACAGCAGCCTTCAATCAGATGAGTTCTAACTGTACACTCCTGCCATTAGGGTGCAGGGAAACCCTCTCCAACAAAAGATAGCCTGGTTTAGTGCTTAAGTTATGCAAACAGAGCTAGATTCAGCAAGTCTGAATCTAGTCTATGCTACAGCAAACAATGTGCAACAATTTTGGAAAAGAAAACTTAAGTTTTGCAGAGATCAGCAGATGCCTTGGAGTGAGCAGATAAATACAGCAGAGCAGTAGTTGGTCACCAAAATCTGTGGAGCTTTGCTAAAACACATGCAAACCTGTGAAAACTTGGTGCTTACGTGGCAAATAACAGCAAACTGATTTAAACAAATCAACCAAGAAAATAGTTCAAAACTGAGGCCTATTCCAGCAACCTTCAATCATATGAGTTCTAACTGCACACTCCTACCACTAGGGTGTAGGGAAACCCTCTCCAACAAAAGATTAATGTCTTAGATTTAGTGGTTTAGTTCTCAAGTTATACAAACAGAACTACACTCTGCAGGTCTGAATCTAGTCTATGCTACAGCAAACAAAATGCAACCATTTCAGAAAAAAAACAGTTCAGATAAGCAGGCACAATAAGCCTTCAACCAGCAATTCCCAGCTCAGAAGTGAAGAGGCTACCATCTTCTCCCACAAGAGTGTAGACCACAAATCTTCTTAATGGAAAATAGCTGGCCTGAAGCCCAAGTGCTTAAACAAAAACTATGAGGCTTAGAATGACAGTTACAATTTAAACAGGCTACTCAGAAGCAATAATAAAAGCAACATAATAAATGCAATTGAACACTTTTAAGAACAAGCACAAAAACAAAATAAAATAATGATTTAGGAAGAAACACAAGTACAGTGAAAGCAGCTGAATAAAGTACATTTTTTAAGTTAAGTGGGAAGGCAGGAAACAGAAGATACTGTAATTGGAGATTAAGAAAATAAGGAGGTGTACCTTCCCAAATGATCGTTCTCTTCTCAGTAGAGTGAGCTGATGTGATGGGACTGTGAGGAGTGTCCAAATTCAGATTTACAGTATGCGTGGGGAAATCAAAAGCCACCAAGTTTAAGAATACAACAACAGTTGCACTGGTGGTTTGGAAAAATAAAATGTAGACAGAGATCAGCAATATTCAGGCAGAGTACAGCAAGAAAGCCAAACAACCACTGTAGCTAAATAGAGATATTTCTAACTAAATAAGGAATGTTGTTTCTCAGCTCCTCCTACTAACTAACTGTTATTTACTATTTGCAAAATAATTCTTTGCTAACTTTTCTAACTGACCCTAGCCAAGACCTCTTAAAACTCCAACAGAACAGAAAACTTAAAACAAAACAAATGTAATACAAAAAATAAGACACGAAATAGAAGTAACTAAACCTAAAATGAAAAACTTAAATTCAAAATAAAATGTAAAAAAGATTACTTCATCTCCTGAACACATTCCACGTATTTTAGAATATAAAATCAAATATGAAAAACACTGTGCAAGACAAACCCATCAGTTATTTAGGAGTGAAATTATTATTTTTAATATACAAAATGTCTTATCAAAATTGCTAAAGACTCTTGTTCATTATGAAAGAAAATATTTAGCCTAGCATATGTAATAAATATACTTTTATGATCTTTAACTTTAAAGCTTTGATGAATGACCAGAAAACTTTCATTTTAGCAAGTAAATATTAAAAAAATAATATCCTATCTAACACTAAGTTTCCCATACTTGACTGGTGAAGAGATCCCCTGTAGTTTTCAATAACAGATATGAAGTAAATGATACAGGACAAGACCAAATGAAGCCTTGAATGTAGAGTTAATTTTAATTAGCGACCCTTAGTCAGGGTAAGCTCTTTCAATATCATATGAGGGATCCCACAGAAGGTAATACAATTGTGGTATCCATGTAATTAAGAATATTTTCATGTTATCTCCTTCCAGTGGTACTTCATACATCCTGAGATTACTCCCTCTGACTTCTTTTCTCAAGATCTTTCAGTTTCTCTGAAAGAGGGCATTTTTCTTCTAGAAGAAATCTATTTGGGAATTTCTTTCTTTTGCATTCTTACATCTATATCACATAAGGATATTTTGATTTGTTTCCCATGTTATTTGACCATGTTACTAATAAATCCTTTCTTATGTAAAACGTTGCTGAAATTTCTACATCTTTGCCTGAATATCGTCTATTGTAAAGGTAATGTCCTTCAGACTGGAAATTATGTGATGAATGTGCTATCATTCAGATGAATGTTTTTTATGACTGATTAAAGATTTATTTTTGTTGTGTTTAGCAAAAAACAGCAAAATGAGGTAAAAAATGTTTAAGGTTGAAGAAAAACACACTACCTACAACAGAAGACAATTTATTTTTGAAGAAAGAAATCATGAAAAGGAAGTGCTGTACTGAGTGTAAGCTGAATCTTTACTGTCAGGATATCAGTATGGAGGAGAAGCAATGTAGAGATGTCTGTACATTGTCCATTTTAATCCAGAACTAGGATGTGGTTTGTTTCTAATAATCTTGCCATATTTTCATAATTTCTTCTGCCACAAATGATTTTGTTATTAGCCAAGCATGCAACAAACGGACCCAATTCACAATGATTGCACCAGTACCCTTCTTGCTGACATAGACATTCATAGCCTTTATAAGATCTTCTGCATTTATAAACATCAAAGAGTTAATAAATGAGAAATTCTTACTCTGTTCACATTAATTCTCCAGTCTCTCTCCTATTACTGCTGTTTTTGCCTTTCTCTTCATCAAAATAGCAAATGCCTTAAGTATTTTCATGGTTTCATCTCCACCAACATACAATAATTACACTACCTAGTATATTATCAGGCTTTCTAGTTAATACATTCAGTAAGGAATAGTTCAGATTTTGAATCTAAGGCTTCCAGCATTCCAAGTTTCTGTGATGTGATAGGACTTTTTTTTGGGGGGGGGGGGGGCAGGTGGATTGCAGATGAAGCATTTTTCTTATGATTTTTTTTTTTTCTGCTACCCAGCACATAACCTCTTGAACGCAAATATATTTATTCACTAAAGCAAATATATTTATTCTAGTTCTGCAAACAGATTTTTTCTTCTGACAATATACTAGCCCTGGATGGCCAGTAAATGTGAAACAAACACTGAAATTGTGACCCAAGCTCAATAATTGTTACATAAAGTGGTTTATAATCATGAGCATGTGCCCTAGATATTAAAAATGGAACCATCTGTCATTCATTATGTGATTCTTCCTATGTAGGTGAATATGATATAGTGATATGAGAATGAAACAGGTAAAAGTGCTAAATCTGATCACATGGTTCATTCAATCTGCTTTGCCATAACATGAGATTTCTCCCTTCTTCTGTTATTAATTCTTGCTTAATTTTTCTCATAATATTTGCCATACTCAGTTCGTCAATACTAGCAAAAGAAGATTTATATATATATATATATATATATATATATATATATATATATATATATATATATATATATAATTTATTTATTTATTTATTATTTAAATTTGTTGACCGGGAGTGTCCGACTGGACTTAGGTCCATTTTCAGCGGAGGCCCGGGGAGAAAAGCTCCACAGTAAAAAAAACAGACAGTAGTTACATTGGATTACATAGCGATTAACAATTTAACATAGCAATTACTTACAACATATTTACAGATGAATAACATAGTACATCAGTAGACAACCAGAATCTTTATCTGTGAAGTACATAACAGACATTAATAAATGTTACAATGAGAAGTTTCTGCTGTATAATAAGTACTAGGCTTATGAGCATCTGAGCTTGCTATAATCAAGGTAGTTAGTGGAGTGGAAAGAAAGGTAGTGGCTGGATGGGGTGGATGATATTAGAGTGGGAGTTGCAAGGGCATAGCCAGCATGTTTTTAGGTGCGCTTTTAGTAAAGTTTTTAAGTGGGTGCATGATGGTACAGAGGTAATTGTGGGTGGGAGTGAGTTCCATAATTTGGCTATGGCACAAGAGAATAGTGCTTCACCAGCAGAGTTATTGGCTTTAGTGATCTGCAAGTGATTTTTGTTGCTGGACCTTAGTGGTCTGGTGGTGCGATAGGGTTGGAGTAAATTCTGGAGGGATGGGACATTTAGTGGAGGGTTTACTAGTTTGTGGGCGAGTGAGAGTTGATACCACTGAAGAAGGTGAGGGAATTCAAGCCAGCCCAGTTCAGCAAGTGAGAGACAGTGGTGACTATGGTAGGATGCCCCTGTGATGAATTTGGCGATTTTTTGTAGCAGGTCTCTAGCTTGTTTAGATCACATTGCCTTAGGTTGGTATATATTGGAGAGGCATAAAGTAGGGTGGAGATAAGGTGGGAATTTTCTATTGAAATCTTTGCTGCTTTGGTGTGAAATTGCTTATTTCTGTATAATGCTCCTAGTTTTTGTGGACTTTTTTTATGGTCATGGATATGTGAATTTCAAATTTTAGTTTATTGTCTATTTCCACTCCTAGCAATTTGGTGTGTTCAGTTGGGTATATAGTGGCATTATCTTTTGCTGTGATGTTAAAGTAAGAGTTGTTTTGAGTATGTTTGGTGGGTTGGACGATGAGCAGTTTAGTTTTGTTTGGGTAGAGTATTAATTGGGCATCGGATAACCATGTTTCAACAGAGGAAAAGGCTTCCTGTGTTACTTTTTGCAGTTTTGGTAGGGACTGGGCTGAGCAGATGATGGTTGAGTCATCTGCGTATTGTATGAGTGTGCCATGTTTGGTGGCAGAGGCTAGATTATTGGTATAAACAGAGAAGAGTAGGGGTCCAAGGATGGATCCTTGGGGAACCCCTATGGAGACAGGTAGTTGGGAAGATATGTCATTCTGCCATACAACGGATTGTTGGCAGTCAGACAGGTAACTCTGAAACCAGTTGGTGACTGATTGTGAGAAGGATAGGTTATTGAGGACAGAGATAAGTTGTTTGTGTGGGACCAAGTCAAATGCTTTAGATAGGTCTAGGAAAGTAGCAGAGGAGAGATAGCCATTGTTTTTATGCTGAAGGATAGTGTTAGTAAAGGAGAGTAAGGCAGTGGTGGTGATATGGTTTGGTCAGAAACCATGCTGAGTACTGGAAAGGAGGTTGTTAGTAAGGAGGTAGTCTGAGACCTGAGAGTGTATGCATCTCTCTAGTATTTTGGAGAGTGGAGAGAGAATAGCTATGGGGTGGTAATTGGTTAGTTCTGCGGAGGGTCCGCCTTTGTGGAGGGGAATTATATATGATACTTTCCACAGTTTGGGAACGTATCTTTCTGACAGAGATCGGTTAATCAAGATGGATACTGGGTAGGCATGAGCATCAGCTGCGATTTGTAGGTATTCACTTGGGAGGTTGTCTGCTGCTAATTTTGTGGGTTTAAGTTTAGTTAAGAGTTTTTTTATGTTGGAGGTAGGTACAGGAGAAAAAGAGAGGCAGTGGG